>NC_134483.1:311729452-311966952 GCF_040206685.1 Ascaphus truei | reverse complement strand
TTTGCAGGTGGAAGGAAATGATTGGTTGGTGAATTCTTACGGCAGCTGTACATTTCTGTGTAATGCTTATCTGTAGAGGGGTAAATAGGATCGACAGAGGATCGACAGTTCAGAGTGGAAAAATATTGGTGAAATTCACCAGGTATGCAGGATATTATAAAGGTCTACTACCTTCCAAGTATTTTTTTTCTGGAATAACCAGCTGCAGCATAAAATAGATGAAGCACCCAAAAATATACACTTGTAGCAAATTATTCTTCAGTTTAGTTCATACTGCATCACAGCAGAATACTCGCTGTATTAAGTTCAGTTCAGAAACAACAAGCTGCCATATAGCTGACTCTAATGTTTTCTGTCTTAAACCTGGTGCTTTGTTACAAATGTATTGTTCATGTCATTCCATCAATTTATGTGCCCCAGAGATTCCCATGGTGAGCATATTTATTTATGAGAAAATCAGATACGTTGATTTTCCTCCGGAGATTTTTTTTGATGAGGCTGGCTGTATTTAAGTGTCTAGTTTAAGGTTCTCTGAGGTGTGATAACATGTTTATTGTAATGATGCCTAGCGCTATTCGACGCATCTGGTTTAAGAGTATGCACACCATGCTATTCAGTGGTACAGTATAAATGATCATTCTGGCACATTAAGAAAACGATCTTTAGTGGTTTTTAAATATCCAAAGCATTGATTAATTTGTTCATTGTAAGAGCCAGAAGGACATTGTTAGCTTCTCTGTCACTCAAGGGGTTAAGTAAGATTTGGTTGTTACAGTCAGCAAAAATGACAGGTCGGACCAAGGTTAAGATTAGACATACTGTAGCTTAGCGTCTTGCACCCCTTTTCTTCTTTTTTTCCCCTGCCCTCTACCCCACTCTGTATCGTAGGGTTATGTATGTAGGGCCAGAGGTTCATAAGGGTCCGATCACTGGGGAATCAATTCATATTTTATATTTTGCCAGCATACATTGTCTGAACATAGGATAACATTCCCAAACACTGTTACATTACCTTTATGCTTATCTTGTGTATACCAGTTGCCTACAGATACTGGTTACCTATGTTTGATGATATTATATGTTTATGCTATTTTCTCTACAACCGATGATTTAGTGGCTCAGCCACTGTTGAGCCACTTGCTATGTCAGCCATGTGCTGTTATATAGATACAGGGAACTCAAGAGAATACAGGTAGCATTACCTTTGTTACCTGCTGTATATTTACACACACCATTGCAGGTGGACCCTGTCTCCCAGTGGAGTAGTAGCCACTGAGACTATAAGTCCCGTGTGCTTAACAGTTTGCTTTTTTAATTTGACACAAACATTATCAGCTGACTTTCCCCTTTTTTTAGCAATGAAGGAATAAAGGCTTTAAGTGCCGCCCTTCCTTTGTAAACTAAACCAAATAACGTGACACCACACAAGGTTGGAAGAAAAGGTCACAGCTTTATTTTAACACCCGCTGTTAAAATAACCAGCCTGCCCGCCAGCCCAGCATGATCCATGCGAAAGGGGGGGGGGATCCTTGGCCAGCGGCCAGCAATTGATCGCGCTCCCTCCCCCCGCCTGAAGCATGTGAATGGGGGGGGGGAGATCCTTGCCCAGCAGCCACCAATTGGCCGCGCTCCCTCCCCCCACCCAAAGCAGTGTAAAATGGGAGGGGGAGATCCTTATCAGCTGATGTTGGGCTGCATTCCCTCCCCTCCTGCCCCTAGGGTCAGCTTAGGCCCAGACTTAAAGCTGGCGCCCAGATTTTTACCAGCTTTGATTGGGCATAGGCCGGCCCCACCCTAAAACCGGCACCTCCAGCCTGCCGAGCAGTTCTAGGGGCTCCAGTAGACCCTAAAGGCCTCACCCGTTCTCCGTCTCCTGAGCTTGGCTGGCACAGCAGCTCTGCTGTGAAGAGGAGACAAACTGCTCCTGTGTGATACAAAATCATGTTAATAAAACATTCCAACAGCTCAATACAATAGAAAAACATTGGGGATGAGTGGGAATTCCGTTAGCTCTGACTCTTCCCCTCTAGGGACCTTCTCTTTATACTCTCTCACCCCTCCCCCCCCCCTCCCCCTACATGGGAGGGGATAAGCAGCCTTCCCCACTCCGTGGGGTAAGGAGGGGTTGGCTAACCCCTCAGCTCACGCCAATCAGGATGTCGCAGCCCTTAAGGAGCCTGCGACCCAACTCTGGGGCCTCTGTCTCATCATAAAATCATGTGTTTTAATATATATTCACAATTTCATTTCACCCATTAGGGGTCAGATGATCACTCTCTATGTATACTTATCCTGGTTACATCCAGGCAGTGCCATCCTCCTGTATATACTGGAGTTATCCAGTCGTGACTCAGCCAACATTACACACAGAGTCAGTCAGAGGGCATGTCATTTAGGGGCATTTTTTCCATAAGGAGAGATTGTGAGAACTGTGTCATTAGATCCTTAGTAACTGCAAATATAAATATATATATATTTATTTCAGAGCACTTCTCTTTTTAGGGAGCATGCTGCTGGCGAAAAAAGTGGCCATATAGTACATATGTGAAAAAAACAGAAAGTGAATCCATGCACTTCTCCCATTTGGCTAACAATAAAGGGGGAAATAAATATACATAGTGAAACCTAAGCCTGTAAGACAAATGAGACTTTTGGTTGCATCTTTTGATCAAATAATAAGTCTGCTAACCAACGTCAAGGTAAGTCTCAGTAGCAGGTCCCTATGCTAAATGCATACAAATGTTTGTGAATTCTGTGAAATATACCCTGAAGAAGTTAAAAAACTAAGCATATGCTTATGTGACTTAATGCAGTTAAAAGCTGGTATATACCAGTAAAGATCGTACATGTAGGCAAGTCTTAAGACACTCACTAATTGTAAAATGGTAAGTGAATTTACAGGGACCTTACTGGGAGACTATATACCTTGAAGGGAGGGACTATAAACCTCCCACAAGCTGCTCAATAAGCAGTTACAGGTGGATTGGCTAAATACATTAATAACACCCTAATAGTGGTGCCCACTGGAAGCATGCTGCTTAGTAGCCATCTTAAATTATCAACTATCAAACAAAAGCATGCTATAGCACTTTCATATAAATACTGATCATGGTTAGAATTATCTGTATTACCATGTATATTCCTGGCCAGGTATGGAAATTTTAAAATATATATATATATATATATATATATATATATATATATATATATATCTCAACAAGAAACAAACAGGACCCTTAAAACAGCACTCTAGTATGTCCAAAAAAGTACAACATTTTATTCAAGCAATATCAGAAAAAATATATACACACAACATAAAATTAAAATTTCTGGAGGTAATGAAATCCCACAAACCTGTCCTGACTGTCAACTATAATTCCTGTGTAAGTATACAAGACCATATATTTATCACAATGAATAATACATGTATTCTACACAGAAATAAATAACCATTGTTAAACCTTATTAGTTGGACCAGGTGAAAATATATATATTTTTCACCTTAACCCCTAATACACTGGCCGGTGTGAGCTGAAGCATAAAAGATGCTAAACATCCCTTGATAATCTTTCACATAACACAGCAATAGGAAAAACCATACACTGTGAGCGCAGCCCTAGGTAAGAAAAGGGGGTTAAAGTTTGAAATGGTAGCACTCTTATAGAATAATCCTGTTACGCCGGTGCTGCCTGCAGACCATACCCGTCCCCTGAGCTGAAGGGGGAAGTGGTAATACACGCACCCGCAGCAAAGGGAGTGTGTCCGGAGTGTGGTATTAAGCGTTGCCAGGCTAGATGTAGTAAGGTAGACAATACTTGCCGGTACCGGGTGTAGAAGTAGAATGTGATTGTCACGTCAAGGTCAGGGAGCGGAGAGTGGAGGAAGGTCGAAGTCCAAGCCGTTTTCGAGGGGAGCCAGAGAGTGCGTAATCCGATGAGTGCCGGGGTCGAGAGCCAAAGGGGGTAGTCGTATGAGCTGTGTCAGAACCTGTGAAATCACCAAGAGTATCATCCATGCAGAGACTATGTCGAGCGAGGACAGAGAAGCCAGATAAAGCAGGGAGGTCCAATCAGGAGCGGGGGCAGGTCAGGAGGAACTGCAGGGAGACTCTCCTGATTGGTGCAGCCATTACAAGCCAGGTGAATCTTAGTACTGCAGTGAGTACGGCCGTGCAGCATGCGGGGTCCGGGGGGGCAGGAAGAAGAGTGTGCACTGTGTGCGCTCCGTAAGGCGCGTGTGCGTGCAACCCGCGCCGGAGGAAACTGCATGCGTGCGGGGAGAAGGGAATGCGCCCGGCGCCGAGGAGGGGGAATAGCGGCGGAATCGCCGAGGAGGGTGATCCTGCGAGGGCGGCAGAGACAAGGAGCCGCGGTGGCTGGAAAGGCAGGGTTGCGCCGTGCGTCCAGGGTCTGTTCTGTGTGGGGGACGCAGGGGACGCCGAATCCTAACAAATCCCTATAAAACACAGTGTGGTAAGTCCCAGTATAGTTTGTCTGCTTCCTGGGGTACCCCCTGCCTGACTGTCCTGTTTTGGCGCTCCCTGAGACCTGCTGTATTCGTGGCTCCGTGGCTTTACTGTGCTGATGAACTGCAGAGGACTGCTGTGTGTTGTGCCGCTTGCCGCTTGCTGCTGTGCTGGTTCTCCCGCTTGTCTGCCAGTCCCTGTTTTCGTGAGTTCAGGGCAGGAGGTTTACCTCTTATTTTCCAGCGTCCTCTAATACTTACAAGTAGATATTTATTTACTGCTAGGGGATATATTGCTGAGCCTCTGGACTTGTTAGGAAATCTGGGATCCGGATTGAATGTATGCTGCACACTGGAAGTATTGTGCTGACAATGATGGACTATACCAGGATTTACCACACTGTTTTATAGGGATTATTTTATGAGTGCTACTATTTCAAACTTTAACCCCCTTTTTCTTACCTAGGGCTGCTGATCACAGTGTATGTTTTTTTTTCTATCGCTGTGTTATATGTGATATTTTATCAAAGGATGTTTTGCATCTTTTATGCTTCAGCTCACACCGGCCGGTGTATTAGGGGTTAAGGTGAAAAATATATTTTTTTCACGTGGTCCAACTAATAAGGTTTAACAATGATTCTTTATTTCTGTGTAGAATACATGTATTATTCATTGTGATAAATATATGGTCTTGTATACTTACACAGGAATTATAGTTGACAGTCAGGACAGGTTTGTGGGATTTCATTACCTCAGGAATTTTAACTTTATGTTGTATATATTTTTCTGATATTGCTTGAATAAAATGTTGTACTTTTTACTCAGGGTCCTGTTTATTTCTAGTTGTTATATATTTACTGTCCTTAGCACCGTCAGGGGTGATTATAAATGTATCATCTTATTTATCTGTCTTTAGTGTCCGTTATCATTGCAATCTGTTGCGGGTATTGTGTGTGTGTGTGTGTGTGTGTGTGTGTGTGTGTGTGTGTGTGTGTGTGTGTGTGTGTGTGTGTGTGTGTGTGTGTGTGTGTGTGTGTGTGTGTGTGTGTGTGTGTGTGTGTGTGTGTGTGTGTGTGTGTAATATATTTGCAACAGTGTCACATTCTGCCAAGGCCATGATTCATTATCGTTATGAGGAAGAAAACAAGTTTACATGCCTTGTCTACTTATTTCTTTCAGAGAAGTATGCATTCACCAGGATGGAAGAATTCATCTCACGGTTGTATACTTTGGAAAAGAGCAGGCACATGAGGTGAAGGCTATACTTGAAAATACTTCCAAGTAAGTATGACATTCAACAAATAATAATGCACAACAAATACAGATAACTGGTATCAAAAATAAAGAAGGCATAACATTTAACAGGAAAGTTCAACATAACTTTTGATCCGATTTTGAGTTCACCCGCATATATACAGTATGATGCCTCCCTAACTATTGTGGTTGAAGCATTTTGTCAGTGAAAGAAGAATGCTATAACAAGAGGTCCTGCATACTGGAACAAAGGTAGGCTAAGGGGACCTCCTCCTTCAGTTAGAGAGCGAGCATTCTATGAACTTCTTCGCTGGGTAGGATATCCTACTAGAAATGATGGAGCCTTTTCAAAAACTAAAACAGTTATGGGAAAAAAGTCAATTCTTCCTTTACGGCAAAAACAAGTATACTCTTTTTAAGTAAGTTTCTCCCCACAGCTTTCATATAAAAACTCATCCAAGTTTCTTATTGTCCACTTATGTCCTAGAGTATTACCAAAGAAAGGGTAGACAACACCCATGGTTTCTTAGGTGTGTGGTTTTACATCATTTAATACACTTCATATACAAAAATAAGATGTCTTTGCGCTCACAAAAAGATAAAGTTAAAATGTAGGTTTCATATATATATGTAGCACACTTTCCTCCACCCCCTGGGAGATATGGTGGCTACGGTATGTGTGGTGCTTTACCTGAGGCTCACAGGAGGTGTGAGCCTCCACTGCTTGGAGCCTGGGGTGTACCTGAATCGATAATCAGTAGCGCCTCCACCTGTACGGGATTCTACTATGTGGAATGACCCTGTTGCAGGAACCCCATGCAACAAAACACACCTTATAACAGTTTTACTGCACAGATATATTATATACAAACCCACTCGGTCACGCACGACCGTACCCTCCCACACACTGTATGTCCCACACTTGATACACAGTCCCAAAGTACTTAGGCCCTTGGGCACCTAACCACCCTGGTGTCCACAAGAAACCACCCGCCCAAGTGTGTGAGACAGCGCTGCCCCACTAGAGTGTAAAGTTGGTGGACGTGGTGAGGTACCTGCCGGGTGCCCCAGCATCCGAGCCCCCCGACGGAGTAAGATGGGATCCACGGATCCGGTGACATTACCCGCGAAGCCTCCGCCTCTATGGTGGATGGTGTCCCTCATAAACGGTACCACCATGCAGAGAGTCTCTATCAGTAGAAGGGGTGATCTGGTCCCAGACTACCATAGGCCAGTATGCAGCCGCGACCTGGCTGTGTCCCTCTCTCTATGGTACTACAGGGGCTGTGTCCCTATCTATGGGCCTGTCCCTGCAGCAATCACAAACTGAGAGGAGTCGGGGCCTAGCTGGGGCCTAGGGGGTCTCTGGCCTAGTGCAGGGGTCACACACGCCCTGGACCTACACAACCTAACCTAACCGTGTCCCAGCTCTGACTGGCGTGGCTACAGCACACAAAATGTATCTATATTCCCTTGCAGGGAAAGCTGTAGCCCTATTGGCTGTTATGCAACGTGGTGTTCCTCCCAGTGGCTTCTGGGGGCTGTAGTCTCTCACAGTGCTTCCTTTCTTTTGGCTGCTGCACCGGGGACTCCTCTGCGCATACGTAACTGCACTGCACATGCTTGATAAACACCAAGATTGCGGTGCCCTGCATAGGGTGTTGCCGCGGACCTCCGGCGACCCGATCGCCTCGCCTGACTGCCCACAATGAGGGGAAACAAGGTGGGAAATAAAGGGGAATGGAGGGGTGGGGCAACATTTATGGGGTGAACACCTTCTTCAGGCCTGTTCCCAAAGGTTAACCCTGTTAAAAAGCTCCCTACAAAATAGTAAACAACCAGATGCACATTATAAATAGGGTGACCAGATGTCCCGGTTTCGCCGGGACAGTCCCGGTTTTTTCGGTCCTGTCCCGGCTGACGGTCCGTCCCGGATTTTCTCCTGGCCCCGTTTTTTTAGATGTGTCTGCACTCTGCGGCGGTGCGCGACGGTGCGCGAGGGCGGCGAGGATGTGGCAGCCCGGCCGGTAAGTATTTTCAGCATACCAGGGCTGAACATGTTGTGCCCGCAAGTGGAGGATTCTGGGGGTGGGGCTTTAGATGAAGGTAGGGGGATGCCGGGGGCCGGGCTTTCCCTCTCCCGGCACTCTGGCCCTTCTTCTGGCTCCCCAGCTCTCTCTTCCTCCCTCCGGTATCCGGTTCGCTCTCCCCCCTGCACCCTGGCTCGCTCAAAAAGCCCCCCCCCCCCCCCCCGAGCCCGCTCACAGCTTCCGACACCACTTCCTGTGAGCGTGTGCCCCAGTCTGCCGCCTCCGCCGAACCTGCAGCTGTCTGAGGTAGGCATATGGGT
Organism: Ascaphus truei; assembly: GCF_040206685.1. NCBI lineage: Eukaryota > Metazoa > Chordata > Amphibia > Anura > Ascaphidae > Ascaphus > Ascaphus truei. Next base: position 311,958,884 of record NC_134483.1, on the reverse strand, counting down.
ATAGAGAGGCGGAGATGGGAGATGCAGGGGGGGGAAGAGAGATGGGAGATGCAGGGGGGGAGAGATGGGAGATGCAGGGGGGGAGAGATGCCGGGGGGAGAAAAGAGATGGGAGATGCAGGGGGGAGAGAAGAGATGGGAGTGCAGGGGGGAGAGAAGAGATGGAGATGAAGGGGAAAGAAGAGATGGGAGATGCAGGGGGGGAGAGATGGGAGATGCAGTGTGGGGAGAGATGGGAGTTGCAGGGGGAGAGATGATGCAAGGGGGGGAGAGATGGGAGTTGTAGGGGGGGAGATGCAGGGGCGGGAGAGATGGGAGATGCGGGGTGGGTATATGAGGATGATGATGACGGTGAGGATTTAACTTGTGCTGCCCAATTTTTTAAAATATGTATGGGGGTGGGTCTTTTAAAAATGTATTGGGGCAGCGGGGGTCTTTTTAATATGTAATGGCGGGGGCGGGTATTTTTATTATGTATTGCGGGGTGGGTTTTTTTGGTATGTATTTTGTGGGGGGATTGAGTGAGTGGGGTAATTGACGGAAGGTAGGGGCGAGTGAGAGGGGGAGTGAGTGAGAAAAAGAGGGAGTAAGACACAGGCGAGATAAATACATGCGAGGCGGGAGGGGAGGAGAGTGAGTGAGATGGAGGAGAGAGAGAAATACATGGGTAGAGGGTGGGAAATAGAGGGGGCTCGTGAGATGTAATATTAACCTAAGGCCGCGCTTATAGTGCCGGCGACGCTGACGTCCTGCTGCGGTCGCTGGAAAAATCAAATTGAAGTGACTTCCAGCGATTGCGATCAAGCCGTCGCGCCGTCCTGTTGCTCCTACTATAAGCGCAGGCGACGGCGTCAATACATTGTTTTGACGCGACGTCGCCAGCACTAAAAAAGCGGCCTAATATGTGTCAGCCAGATAGGGGTCCCCGAGATTTTTCAAAATACTTCCAGGGTTCCTCCAAAGACAAAAGGTTGGGAATCACTGGTCTAGTCTATCTTCTTAATCCACCTCCTAGCAGAGCAAATAAGTATTGTAAGTAGTAACATATATTTATAATACACAACCCTATTTCCCCTATTTAGTTTGCAAATTGTAATATTATATACACAAGCCACAAGGTCAGGTCAGGAATGAGGAATGTCACATTTTTTTAATGTCTTAATTTTAATTAATTCCTTCATTTTTTATTTAATTTGAACTAATGTCAGTGAATTATTTAATTTTAATGTCTTCATTATTTATGTAATTTTAATTAATGTATTAATTTTTTATTAAGTACAGTAGAGATTAGAAAGTACATTTCAGATTTCAGGCTGCAAAGTGGTTTGTTTTATTTATTTCTGATAGAGGATTTCCCTGTCCTCTATACCGGGGGGCGCAAACTTTTTTTTTTACCTGCGCCCCCCTTCCAGCGGTCCCCTCACCCCTACTTACCTCGGCGTCGGCTCTGGCGTCATGACGTCACATGACCTTGCGGTATCATTTGACGCGTGTAGGAAGCCGCCGGAGCCAAGGTAAGTAAAGGTAACCCGCACCTACCCCCCCTCCCCCACACACACACCCCAGTTTGCACACCGCTGCTCTATACACACAGACCCACCCTGCAGCCCCCACCTATATACACACAAACACACACTGCAGCCCCCACCTCTATACACACAAACACACACTGCAGCCCCCATCTCTATACACACAAACACACACTCCAGGGCCCACCTCTGTATACAGAAACACACACTGCAGCCAGGGTTGCCACCTTCTATTGAAGACTAACCCGGCGATAACATTTTTTTAGATCCTATTTATTATACATTTATTTATCTTGCCTTTGGCTGTATCCTCCCCTCCAAATTCCGTCAACATGGCTGCGCGACGTCACGTAATGCCCATTGCCATAACAACAAGGCGCTCCGTGATGTCACGCGGCATCAAGTTGACATGACAATGGGATGCATTATGGTGACGAGGCATCACGTGATGCCACATTGTCATGGCAACATGTCACCGCCTGACATTTGAGTGCCTCGTTGTCATGGCAACGGGGGGCGTGACGTGATGTACATTGTTTAATAAATAATTTTTTTAAGTGTCCCCCCGGCTTTTTATTTTTAAAATCTGGTCACCCTAATTATAAAGAGTCAATATAATGAATGTCACTCCAGATGGAATTAATGAAATAAGTGGCTACATCACCTATAGTTGTAAACTGGGGGATAGTGAGCTCCTGAGTCCAAGTCCAGTGAAGGCCTACCAGTATATTCAGTAGGCAATATGATGAGCTCACCTATCCCAGTCAATGCAAGAGTTATCTACAGACCAGTGCAAGTCTGCAGCACTGATGGGAAGGGCCTCCGGGCTAAGGGGAGTCCGTCAGTGGCGTACCTCTGGCTCCGTCTCTCTATAGGGGGTGATGGGGGTGCTGCACTGTTTTTTTTATTTTATTTTTAACTTTTAATTGTCACTGTCAGGGATAGTGGAGTGCTGTGTATATGGGATAGGTGAGCTCATCATATTGCCCATATACAGTAGGCCATCACTGGACTTGGAGCTCACCATCCCCCAGTATACAACTATAGGTGCTGTACCCACTTATTTCATTGATTCCATCTGGAGTGACATTCATTATATTGACTCTTTATAATGTGCATCTTGTTGTTTACTATTTTGTAGGGAGCTTTTTACAGGTTTTAAGTACCATCGGTCATTCTGACCTTTAGGAACGGGCTGTAGTAGGGGTTCACCCTTGAAACGTTGCCCCCCATCCCCTGTATTACCCCCCTTGTTTCCCCTCCCCTTTCCCCTGGGATTTTCCCTTCCTTTGTCTCTCCTTTCCCCATCCTTCCCTTTCCCTTTGTTTCTCCCGCTTCCTCCTTGCCATATATGTCACGTGCTTATGTGCTACACACACCCCTCTGGGTTTTGTGTTCTATTTTTCTGATTAAATTAGTTTGGCTTATTCCTATTCCACTTGTAATTTTTTGAGTGCTGGGAACATATTTTAGTGTTTAGATCAAGAACTGATCCACAGTAAATCCTTAGATACAGTAAATTATTATGATTAGTTCTCTGGAGCACAATAGAAATCTGAATTGGGTGCTACTTCCTTAAAGATGCAGTTAAAGCTCCCGGTTTTTTTTTTTGTTTTTTTTTAGTTTTTTTTTTTTTTACTTCAATAGTTTAATGTGGGCAATCTCTACTTACCTAAAGAACTGCATAGCTGCCGGTCAATTCGTTCTCCGTCTATTGATTGGCGAAGTTTGGCGACATCTTTAGATATGGGGAATGTAACTGGTTGCTATAGTAACAAGCATGCATGTTAAAATAGAATACAAGAAAATTGGTCTTTCAAAGTTGTTGTTTTTTAAAACAGAAAATGCTAAAAGTATTTTTTATTACTACAGAATTGATTTATTTAAAAAAAAACACACATGCAGGATATTGCTTGAATTGCAGCTTTACGTGGTTTTCCCAAACCTCTGGTAGTGATTTGGTAAATAACTAGAAAGTAGAAGAGCACACCGGAGAAAGCTCCACAGTCTAATTTATTTAATTGATCCAATAAAAAATGTCCAAAATATACAGCAGGTCCACAGTAAAAAGGCACAGCAGTTCGCCTAGCTCCCTTTTAGTGTTAGATGATCCTAAGCTTCTGAGTCCATGCTCACAAGCGCTCCTGACACTGTCCAACACCATGTGTTGGAAAAATCTGGCATCTAATATCACAATGAAGATGTCTCAACTCCAACGCTGCCACCTGCAGTTTGACAAGTCCTTGCTTACTTCGTCAGCATTTTCTTACATTTGACTTAAACGCAAGCAGAAAATGGAGCAATGTGTCAAAACAAATGTCTATGAGCATTTTCTTTATGTTAATAAATCTCCCTTGGTATATTTAACATTTTGGCTTATTTGTACCAAACCGGTCCACTTTGCTTTTAGCATGGTAGTGAATTAGACCCAGTATGTTGTTCCATCAACTTGCATAACAGTGAAAACTTTCCCTAATCTGTGCATCAGATTGTTCTTTGTCTATTTATTTCATAATTGCACCACCGAGCTACTGCCTTCTAGTGAGTTGGAAGATATTGAGTATTGTGCTTTTTTAAAAGGAGGCCAGGAAAGATTATGGCATCAGGGCTGTGAAACATCTGCATTTCCAATGACAGGCCAACTATAGTCATTTGCAGGCTATGTGGACTTACCGAATGATGACTTAGTTCAGCCATAATTAAATATCAGAAAATAACTTATGAGAAATACAGATGTAGCTTGCTTCATTGCGATCTGAGACCTGTGGCCACGACCAAAGTACCGCCGACAGTACGCTACCACTACAACTCACCGCCAGGCAGGTGGCCGCTGTACAATTCGGCGCTCCGAACCTGAACTTTGGCTACTCCTGGTCCAGTGGCCACCACTCCCACGGCGATTGGCCACCCGCCGCTCCGACACGACATCTTTAAATGTTCCACGGGACATTCAAAGAGGGCTCGCCAGAGCAGAGGGTTGCTGCATGCACCATTGGAGCAGCGGCCACTGAACAAGGAGCGGCAGCCATTGGACTAGAAGCATGTTGGAGCGGTGGCCACCACTGGACTAGGAGCGCCCGGCAGCCAAAGTTCATTTTCAGAGCAGCGAATTGTACGGCAGCGACCGGCCTGCTGGTGAGTTGTAATGGCAGTGGACTGACGGCGGTGCTTTGGTCACCATCTATCGGACCCATTCTGCTTCATTGTTCCCTTTGGTGGGTTATGGTGGGGAATGTTCTTGTATTCTGAAGAAAACACTGCCATTGACGCCTATGGAAACTCTGTAATGCTCTGTGTAATGACAGGACATGCTGTGTTTTCTGGGGGGAACAATGACACCTGCTTTCCTGAAACCAGGGTCACGAATGATGTATGATTAGTTCCAGTAAGCTTAACTCATGTCTTCCCTCTTCCAAAGCACAAACAAGTCCTTTTCTCTTTCTTAGTTTAATTGAGGGAAAATCACAGGAAGAAAGGTACTTGCAGATGTAATGTAGGTAGAGAGTACTGCACCGACACACTTTATTCGAGCAAATACCCGGTATGTACCTGGCAGATACCTGGAATGCGCCGCTCCTCACCTCTGACAAGCCCCGTTGCGTTTGCCTTCCCAGCCTGGGTTCATGCCTGGCTGATGGGCGGCTGATTTGTTAAATGATAATGATTAGGATTTAATAGGCTGCAATGCTTCGCGTGTCTACCAGATGGCATAAATTCATGAATTGTAATGCAGTATATATATATATACTGTGCAGTATTGCAGCCAGCGGGAATAAAATGCTTCAATCCCTGCCTAGAAAATAACCCAATATACTCGGGCAGAAAACAGTCACAAACCTCAATACACCCGGGTATACCCGAATTCGTGGGACTAGCCGAGCTCGAATAAAGTGTGTCGCCAGTGTACTTCTCTGTCTGAATTGCAGTGTATCAAGGATGAGACAGTGTAAAACAGAAAGGCCTCGCTGGGGTAAAAAGCAGGCAGTTACTCACTCAGAGTCCAGGGTGAAAAGGAAGTGAGGAGCAAGGGTCACACTAGATGGGAAGTGAGACTATACTAACTGTCAGCAAGGACAGGGGGGTAGGAATAGCCCACTCTCAGATAGGAGAATATGAGCTGCAGGCAACCAACACAGGCTGTGTAAACAACATGTAGCAAAAATGTTGCCTTTTCACATGCAGCAAGCTGCTGGGACAGGGAAAATAACAGACAGCCAAACTAGGGAGAAATGAATCCCAAAGCTGTAAAGGGGAACAGAGGAATATGGAATCTGGTTCCAGGACACTCCCCGTCTGGTATCTTCCTGGAATATGTGGAACATATGTGCAATACAACAACATAACAATGCAAAGCTCATGTCCACATAACGGTGTCATACCGGCCGGTACCACCAGCTTGAAATCCTTTAGCCATCTCGGTAAGGGAGGCCAGGTGGATGCACAGCTCTAGGTTAGCTTGATGCACCACAATGACTCTCAGAGTCCACGGAACTGGTAGTCAGTTCTTCCTTGTTATAGTCCGATTGCGTTTCTGTGCAGTACATTAGTGAGTAGCACGGATACTTGAGGCTAAATCTCCGTGTCCTTCTCAGGATCCACGAGTTCAAAAGCGCCAACTGGGCTTGATGACGTTTCCGCGGGCTGCGTAAGAAACGTTGGTCCTGTGAGCCACAACGTGTTCTGTAGTCGCGCTGCAAGCACTGATCTGGTGGCATGGTCTGCAGGATTTTGATCTGTGGGCACGTGGTGCCATTGTTCTGGTTGGGTTGACTTCCTGATTCTTTCTACACGGTTGGCCACGTATACGTAGAATCTTCTTTTCTTGTTGCATATGTAGCCCAATACCACCTTGCTATATGTGTAGAATCTGACAGCATCTGGTCTGCAGTCCATCTCGTTTTTGATAAGTTCTGCCAGTTCTACCGCTAACACTGCGCCACATAGCTTGAGTCTGGTATAGTGTGGTCGGGTTGTGTCGCCAGCTTAGCCTTGCCAAGGATGAACCTGATATGGTAACTTCCACCCACGTCCATGGTTTTTAGGTAGGCCACCGCTGCTATGGCCTTTGTGGAGTATCTGAGAACACGCAAAGCTCTTTGCTGTGTGTAACGGTGAGAGATATAGGCGAGTAGGGGCGTGGGATCTGAAATTCTTCAAGAGTCTTCAAGGAATACTTCCACGTTTCCCACTCTTTCCGTTTTTCTGGAGGTAGTGGGGTATCCCAGTCCTGCTTCTTGAAGGACATAACTCTGAGAAGAGACTTGCTTTGTATAGTGACAGGAGCTACGAATCCTTGCGGGTCGTAAAGACTGTTAACAGTGGACAGGACTCCGCGTCGTGTGTAGGGTTTTTCCTCGATGGCTACCTGGAACGTAAATGTATCTGTTTTAAGATTACAGCTTATCCCCAGGCTCCGCTGTATGGGAGGCGTGTCGGCCCCCAGGTCCAAATTCTTGAGATCATTTGCGTGATCATCAGCGTGGAACGCCTTCATCACTATGGCACTATTGGAAGCTATTTTGTGCAATCTTAGGTTGGCGTTTGCTAACATCTTTTGTGTCTCTTTGCTAACTGCCGTCAGGAGGTTGTTCTCTCCCTGGACATGATGAAGAACAGTCTCTTTTGTCCTTGTAAATCCCTTTGTGAAATGTCTCTGCGACTGTCTCTTTTTTGGCGTGTGAGAGGACAGTCTTTTTGCCACTGTGGCTTCACCTGTAGGGCGCAATCTTTTGCGGCTATGCCAGCCGTGACAGCTGGCTGCTTTGTCGCTTGATACTCTGTGGAGAGGAACAACTGTACGTCTTAGCCTGGCCATTGCTCGCGGGAGGATCGTCCGATTGTTTATTGTCTTTTGGACGATCCCTTTGTTGGTCACCTTTGGGAGTTAACTTTCTTCCTTCAGTGGAGTCGACTCATCATCCTTGCTTGTCTGAACCACTAAGCATCCTAGGCCATTGTCACATCCCCCTGATGTGAGGATGTTTTTGTTGATCTCAGGGATATGACCTGGTCTCTTCTCTTCACTTGGCCCTCCTGTCGCTTGGAGATGGCCAAGACATGGTTTAGAGAGGGATGTGTGTCCATATTCTATTATCACCGTTCTGCGGGCGTCAACATAGTCTTGTCCGTACCCTTTGTCAGTGTATACGTTGCCCACTATCACCCATCCTAGGTCAAGTCTTTGGGCGTATGGTGCGTTGTGGGGTCCGTTACGCTGTTTACGGACATTATGTACCCTCAAGATGTCCCTACCGAGCAGCAGCAAGATCTTGGCGCCTTGTTCTACTGGCGGAATGTAGTTGGCTATTCCTCTGAGGTGCGGGTGATGGCGTGCCATGTCTGGTGTGGGAATCTCGGCCCTGTTTGTGGCCATGTGGTTGCACTCGATGAGTGTGGGGAGAGCTATCTTCACTCTGTTATCCACTGAACGTATGACATAACCGCTTGCTCTTCTCCCTGTTGTCTCAGTTGACCCTGCACAGGTTCTGAGGGTGTAGGGTGAGGCATTGTCTTGTGAGTTGAATAAGTTGAAGAACTCCGTCTTCGCCAATGATCTGTTGCTTTGATCGTCGAGGATTGCATACATCCGAATAGCCTTCTCAGGTTGTCCCTGGGGGGTGCACTGCGACAAGGCATATTTTGGAGCAGGACATTTTGTCACTTCCTTTTCCGCAAACCTCGGTGCGCTGAGACGTGACAGATGTTGGCTCTCCTTCCTCCCTGCCATGCTCCACTACGGAGGATGGGTTGTTGAGTTGGTGGAGTGTCAGTGCCTCTGGATGTAAAGATGTTACGTGCTTGTCACTTTTGCACACTGCACATTTGATTTCTTCTTTACAGTCTCTGGCTAGGTGAGTCGTGGAACCGCAGCACCTGAAGCAAACTCTGAATTCTGAGTAACCTCTTGCGTTCCTCTAGGGACTTCATCCTGAACCCAAAGCACCTGTTAAGTGGGTGTGACTTCTTGTGTATGGGACATTCCTTGTTTGGGTCCCTTGGTTCCTCATCTCCGGCGACCTACTGATCGGGAGTAGTTTGGGTCGTGAGGGACACGTCCGCCCTGTGGACCGAGAGGGTGTTTGAGTGTTCCTGTATCTCGCCACTGGTCTCTCATTCTTCAGGCTGCTTGCACTGTGTGTGGTTTGTGCACCCAAGATGAAACTGGGATCGTTCCTTGTCCTTGCCGCTTCGCGGATGAAGCTCAAGAAGAATGAGAATGGGGGGGAGGCGACTTGCCTTTTGTATTTGGAGCCTTGTGAAATCCATCTTTCTTGGAGGTTGTAAGGTAGTTTCTCCAATATGGGTCTCACTCCGCGAGCTGAGTCTAGGACGTTGAGACCTGTTAAGGAATGGTCTTTTCTTGCAAACTCCAGCTCTTGCAGCAGGTCCCCGAGCTCTCGTAACTTTGAGTAGTCTTTAGTTGTGATCCTGGGAAAGCTGTCGACTCTTTTGAAGAGCGAATTTTCGACTGCTTCGGGGCTACCGTAGCACTCTTCTAGCCTTTCCCATACTAGGTCAAGACCTACTTGGGGGTGGTTCGCGTTTGCCGTCCGAAGTCTCTTCGCGTGCTCCCTGGATTCGTTTCCCAGCCATTTGGATAGCAGGTTGAGCTCTTCCGTTGCTGAGAAGCCCAGGCTGTTGATTGCGTCCTTGAACGTGAGCTTCCACGTCCGGTAGTTCTCAGGACAGTCGTCAAAGTTGGTGAGTCCTGTTTCCACCAGGTCACGCCGGATCATGTACTTGGCTATGTCTGTCAGGCCTGAGGCATCGGCGTGTTGGTCACACTCTGAGGTAGTTGCTGGGAGGGTCCGTGCGGTTGCCTCTTCCTTGGCGTGGACGAGTGATGACTGCTGGTCAGTGTGAGGGACTGTGTTCTCCCATGTGGGTGTACCTGGATTGCGAGGCTGTTGTAGTGCATCCGTGTGCACGCAGGCGTGTGGATCACTGTTGTGGCTGTGGCTATCCCAGGCAGCATGTACCATTGAAGGAACAGCGTCTTCTCCTCATGGACCTAGCAAATTTTCGGTGTCCGTGTTGAGATGGTGCGCTGGTGTTTATGCTGAAGAGGCTCCTTACGTAGTCTTCAGTGCATTGGACTGGATCCTCTGAGGCTATCCGTCTGTACGGTTGCTCCCCGCCATCCTGTCACGCAGCTGCTTCAAAGACTTCGGCTTGGGCTAAGGCCGCGTCCTCTTCTTTGCTTAGAGCTTCTAGATCCGCGTCAGTTAGGCCTTTCTATGCGCAGCGGCGGAATTGGCGGCGGCAGCAGCGGCGTTATTGGCAGCGGCGGCGGTGGCAGCGGCGGTGGCATTGGCAGCGGCGGCATTGGCGGTGTTCTGCTCCTCCTCTTCTATGCGCGCTCTTTCTGCCCTTACGGCTGCCTCTCTCCAACCATATTCAGCCCTGGCACATGTGGCCTCTGCGGTGGCTCGCGCCTTGGTAGCGCTGGCGCTTGCGCTGGACACGTCAGATTGCGCTGATCTTGCTGACCTTGATGAATGCCTGGATGTGCTTGAGCGCTGTGATGCGGTTTCCAGCAAAAGGTCTTTTCTCCTACTCTCAGCCTCCGTGATAGTGGTTCGCACGCGGCTGTCTCGTGTCAGGTCAATGTTACTCTGTAAGTCTCTTTCTTGCAGGCTTTCGTGGGTGTTGGCCCTGGTCAGGTAAGTAATGTATGCCTCTGACAGCTCTTGGTAACACGAGTGATCGGTCCTTAATTGCGTTATTGCCTGCTCGAGCTGTTGCGCATAGTTGCCAACGCTAGTAACATTGCGTATTCCCAGTGTGGATGTTTCCCAGGCCAACTCTAGTTTAGTGCGGTGCGCTTCAATGTCAGCCTCATATTTTTTGCAGGCCTTTTGTGTCAGTGTGACTGTCCATTTAGGCCTTGCGTCTGCCTGCGCCTGTTGCAGTTGCGCAGCGGTCTCTGTGTCTGAGTGGTCACTCTCCTGCGTGATGTCTGGTGAGGATCTGAGTTCTGCCATGCTGTATGTGTGTGTAGGCCTTTAGCCAGTGCGTGTGGCGTGCGGTCTTTTACCTGCATCAGCGATGGGCGACTGTCTCAGAAGATGCCGAGCGGTGTCCTGCAGCATTCAGCGTAGGGGTAGCTGTACTCACAGGTGTCCGGTGGCTCTGACCCGTGTCCTGGCGGGCGTCCGCTGGCATGGCCCTTGGTGGCGCTAGCCGTGGGGACGTGCGCAGGGGTAGGTGAGATGGTAGCTCCTCACTATGGAGCTGAGCAGAGGGTGAACTGAAACAGAAAAAGGCAATCAAAGTTCTGTGTAAGATGTACTGTCTGACTGCAGCTCTGTGACCAGTGTAAATCTGCTTGCTTGTTTGTTTGTAAGGCTGCAGGCTGTGTGCAGTTTGCTGTATAAAGCTTGCTGCCCTGTCTGGCAGTGTAAAGCTGCTTGCTTGTCCTGAGGTGCAGAGACTATTCTGGATTAGCATAAAGTCTTTGAGTAGTAGCTCCTGTGTGATATCCCAACACACGGTCTCTGTTTTACTTTCCTGAAACCAGTGTCACGAATGATGTATGATTAGTTCCAATAAACTTAACTCATGTCTTCCCTCTTCCAAAGCACAAACAAGTCCTTTTCTCTTTCTTAGTTTTATTGAGGGAAAATCACAGGGAGAAAGGTACTTGTAGATGTAATGTAGGTAGAGAGTGCTTCTCTGTCTGAAGTGCAGTGTATCAAGGATGGGACAGTGTAAAACAGAAAGGCCTCGCTGGGGTAAATAGCAGTCAGTTACTCACTCAGAGTCCAGGGTGAAAAGGAAGTGAGGAGCAAGGGTCACACTAGATGGGAAGTGAAACTATACTAACTGTCAGCAAGGACAGGGGGGTAGGAATAGCCCACTCTCAGCTAGGAGAATATGAGGTGCAGGCAACCAACACGGGCTGTGTAAACAACATGTAGCAAAAATGTTGCCTTTTCACATGCAGCAAGCTGCTGGGACAGGGAAAATAACAGACAGCCAAACTAGGGAGAAATGAATCCCAAAGCTGTAAAGGGGAACAGAGGAATATGGAATCTGGTTCCAGGACACCTGCTACATCTGTATTTAAAAATATATATTTTGTGATATCAATTTAAGTTTGTATGGGATGAAACTATGTTTTTCTGACATAGTTATTGGGAAAAAGCTATTGAACATTCTTGGCTACTATCCAAAATGTAAATTTGTATATTCATTACCTCATTTAACTGAGGACACACTCATTCATTATGCTCTTGCTTATTATATCATGATTTTGGTATGTGTTCTTATCAGAAAAATAAGGTAAGTAGTTATGAATACCACTCAATCTTGTCGATATTGTGTAGCTTCTTTAAGACCATATCCCAGAAATAAACATTTAATTAAAACAAAACCACAGAGTTTATAGAGTGATAAGATTGATTTGTTAAAGTGCTGTTTTTATGCCTAGAGAGTCAATAAGCTATTTCCTGGCCCTAATAACTGCATTACCTTCTCTTATTGCCTCAAGTCTGCTTTCAAAATATGTTTATTGAAGTCTTGGGTGACAAACGCCATGCAGTATTTTGTTTTCCAAAGTAGAACAGCAGGTAACAGCAGTGAATCTCCCTTAGGGTGGGAGAATATGGGTTACAAAAGGAACACACAAAATATTTATAATAAATGACACAAATTAAATAGGAACCACAATTTAGGATTTTTGTGATCGAATTCCTAACCTCTGTAAATTGAAAGTGTAAGGTTTAATGACATCTGTATTTCAAACCTGCAGTAATTATGAGTGTCAATGTAAGAAACAGCATCTCAGGAAAAAAGTTATAAAACTGAAATAATCTTGCCAGATTGTATTTACGTGAACATCTTTAATATTATTTGAGATAGTTTATTGAGCATCCCCCATTGACTATTTAAGGACATTGAAAAATATTCAGGGAAGCCTAAAATGTAAGCACCACCTATAACGTGTATGTTTTTTTAACATTGTATTAAATGTATGTATGTATGTATGTATGTATGTATGTATGTATGTATGTATGTATGTATGTACAAGGTGAATTATAATTAACACATACTTGTCAAAACATAAGTTTTTGATAGTTGTAACATAATCATAGAAACATAAATAAAACTATAAGAAAGTGAAGAGGACTTTTGTTGTCATTTGATTTAATATTAGTTTAGTTCTTCTAGTCCACTGAATGTACCTGAGAGAATTACATATACACAATAAATGACTGTCCCAAAGGTCTGCACAACATAGGTGTCTATGTATCAGTAAATACTGTATAATGAATAGAGATATTTTCATCTTATGCTGGGTTTCACTAACCTCCAATAAGGGTTATCTTTGACTAGTATGACATTTCATTCCAGATCAAGCTCCTATAAGCCTAATTAGAGGTTAGTTAAATCTCACCTTTCGCGTCAATGCGTCAGCTTCTTTGTCATTTTCCCCTTTACTTTATATCAAAACTAGATAACAATCAGCATCAAATGTAGTTTAATTAACTGCTGCACATAAAAGGGCTCGCTCTTCAGAAAAATAAGTCTAATTCATTTTTTGCCTTTATACATTGAAAGGTTCTGAATATTATTCTGCATATCAAAACCATAATGGGAAAAACATCTATTATGTTGTAACATGGACAGAATGATATGAAGAGCTGGTCATCATTCAGGTGCGGGAATGTGAACCCAGTGTGGATGTGAAGCCAAAAGAATAATACATTCCTTCTTCATTGAGAGCAAGACATTCACATGTACTGGGTGGTTTAAGACGCACAGAAAGTCCCATTGAGTATTTCATCCTAAATGACAAGTTAAAAAAAAAAAGAACAAAAACCTGTGAATCTTGAGCCTAGTACTCTCACATCAAACGCAACCCCAAAAAGCTCTGCTTTGAACATGGGATGTGGGTTATTTGTTAAAGTACATGAATGCATCTGAATGTGCTAGTGTTGCACAAGCTTTAAAGCTGGAAAATATTGGTGTGTGGGACTTGAAAAGTTATGGGAAACTGTGTGAGCTTTGGGTCCATATTTAACAAAGCAATTCCATAAGACACCTTCCAGTGACAGAAGAGAGAAGACAACTTACTGTATGTACATTCACTTGAATGCCCCAGAAGTTGTCTTATGGCAAAGAGCAGCTTAGTAAATATGGACCTGTGTCTTTATAGAGAACTGCTTTTGCCATAACTGCTTTACAAGTATAAACCATGCTCGTCTGATTCAGATGAGATGAAGCATAAGATACCGTTTTTTCCTCCATTGAATACAAGGAGAGCATTGAAGCACACGGGCTGTGCAGATCATTAGCCAGCTAGTTCTTGCATCTAAAAAAGTGATGATGACCTCACGCTGGTTCCCAGATCTTAATTAGCTTTTTCTGTGCTTGTGTGAGGATGTTTAGATGGAATTGCATTAAGCTTTGATCTAACATTTATTAAACTGTGACCACGGGGTGTATTAATGGGCACCGTTCAAGTTTAGCCCACCTACTGAAAGGTAATTAACAACATCTTCAGCATGACGTCTCTGACATTTAGTTTGCTCTATGTGCTGCTCCAGAAGCAGGACATATTTTATTTATTCCTAAATGGTAACACAGATACAAAAAACCCTGAGTGTTTCTAATCTAATTGGACAAGGTTCTGTTTTCCTCTTGTAATTTGAAAATGCTGGGTTATTTCTGATATTTGTAGAACATTGCTGTGCTGATACTGGTTGGGTTTCTTTAAAGTCTAAAACCTGTCTTTATTGTCTAGAAAAAGAGCCCCCCTTTCTGAATCTAGATAATTTCTTCTTAGTCATGTATGTATGTATGTATGTATGAATGAATAGTAGCAGGGCAAGATGGGTGCACAGACTAGGAAGAATGCTCCCTGGGGACCAAAACGTTGGGCCATATGTTTGCTCGTTGGACTTAATAAATACTTTATTATTTTTTTACTCCTGTGCTGGTATTTTGAATCACGGCTATACTGTGTATACCTGTACTAATCGTAAAGATATTGTACATAACCCTCCTTACCCGGCTCTAAAGGAAGTCTCATCAAATTAATTATACACATACAGTAGACCCGAGGTGGACAACCCTGTCGCCAATCGCCATAAGTGGCGAATTGGCCATGAAAGTGTGGCGAACTTGGGTTTGCCAGCTCCCACACCTGACGACGTGTGCTGGTTTCCGCTTTCTGAATGAGTCAAAGAAGTGAAGCAGCCTATTTTGATCTGGTTTAATACTGATTGGCCGGCGATTCTACTTGTTGCCAAGTAGAACAAAGAAAAACCAGTCAAACAAATATATAAAGGGAACCAACAAGTGCACTGTAAAAAATGCACTTAAAAAAGAAGGGTTAACTCAAAAGAACCCATGATGGGGGATACCGAGCAGAGCACCCCGCCTAACGCCCACTTGGAGGCAAACTCTGAAACCGTCCCAGCGGACTCGGCGTACGTGAACTCTGCCCGAATACGGGAGTGCACCAGCACCCGGAATACTGCCACGATGTTCTCCAAACACTGCTTCCTGGTCTTGTAAATGGCTACCTTAGCCACTACCAGGAGCAGGTTGACTAGGAGATCCCTAGGCTTATTGTCTCGGGACACTGGGCACCCAAAAATAAAAAGATGAGGGGAAAAACCCAGTCAGAACTGCAGAAGAAGGCTCCTCAAGGTGGATAAGAGGGGCTGCAGTCTGGCGCAGCTCAGATAAATGTGGAATACGGACTCCCGCTCGCCACAGAAGGGACAGGCGGCGGGGGAGTCCGTGAAGTGTGCCAAGTACTCTCCTGTGCTCAGTGCACCATGGAGGACCCTCCAACTCAAATCCCCGGCGGGACGGGGAACCAAAGCTGAATAGAGCTCTCTCCACCGGGGTCTCTCGCCCTCGTTCCCAAGAAATACCCGCCTCCAGATGGTATCTGGGCGGGTGACAAGGGCGAGGTAGTGCACTATATGGAGCACCAGAGAATACAGGACTTTCCTCGGCATGCCGCGAAAATATGCCGGGGACATATCCCCCAACCTGCTGAGGTTGGGGGAGATAGGAGCCCGAGGGGGTTGCCGTGGTTTGGGTTCCACGCAAAGATCCGGAGAGCTGAAGTTGATA
The DNA here is from genome assembly GCF_040206685.1 of Ascaphus truei. Lineage (NCBI taxonomy): Eukaryota > Metazoa > Chordata > Amphibia > Anura > Ascaphidae > Ascaphus > Ascaphus truei. Next base: position 311,943,262 of record NC_134483.1, on the reverse strand, counting down.
GATTGACAAGGCTCTCCGGTCTGCAAAACCCCCTCGATGAAGGTGCGTGAGTCGGGGTGGATTGCATCTTTAATCTCCCGGATCAAACGACGAGGGACACGGGCAGTAAGCATACCCATACGGGGCGCAAGCACCTCTGCGCTTACCCAGTCTCGCCGCTCATAATCCAGGAGATCCCCGACTCTGGTCACTTGCGCCAGGATTAGCCGGCGGCAAATAGAGGGTGAATCCAACATCCGAGCCCCCACTGCCGGATTATACAGCAGGGGCTCGGCGAGGAAATCAACCCCCACCGCCTGTTCATTCCTGGTCACGGAGACCAGTTTCCAGGCCTTTAATAAGTCCCGGTAGTATGCCGGCAGCTCCGAGAGGTTTCTTCCTAAACCCTCGGGCCTGATGATAAACAGTTGCCGGTCATACCTCATACTGCGCAGCAGGCAAAAAAAACTGGTCGCCAGCTGGCACCACTGCGGAGACGTATCCGCGAATAGGTATCTCTGCAGGTATTGGAGGCGGAAAGTGTGTAACTGGGAGCGGACACACACCACTCCCTGTCCACCCTCCTCCAAAGGAAGGCACGCAACCCCCACAGAGACCCAATGCTTCCCCATCCAGAGAAAATCCATCAATCTCCTCTGGATCTTGTTGATAAATTCGGGGGCGGACCCATGGCTATCAGCCGGTGCCAAAGCTGACTGGCCACCAGCTGGTTGATCACCAGGGTTCTTCCCCTAAGGGAAAGCATTCTCGACAGATACACCCATGACCCCAGACGAGCAATGACTCGTTCTTCAAGTTCACTGAAGTTTTCTGGGGCTGGGTCCTCCGCAGCAGACAGGTAGACTCCCAGATATTTGAGAGTATCGCTCCCCCACGAGATATTACGAAACGCGGGGGGCAAAGAGTCCACCTGTAAGGGACCCACCAAAATGCCGGAGCACTTGGACCAGTTGATCCGAGCAGAAGAGGCCGCGGTGTAGACCTCTTGGCATGCTTGTGCCCGCTCCAGATCATCTAGGTCCTGGGCCACGAGGCGCACGTCATCGGCATAAGCCGACAGGACTACCCGCATGCTGGGCTCCCGCAGCACCATAGTTAGTATGGGGAGTGACCCCCGTGAAGTCCGGTGCTCAATCAAGGTATAATGCTGGGTGTGGAACTTATAGCAACCTCAAAGGTGTATGGTCAAGAAGAAAACAATGATCCCCTGTTGATAAGATATCATGTTGCTTTAAAGACGCTGAGGAAGCATATAAACAGACTGATACAGCCACGGAGGCGGGCCCGTTTTGCAGGAAGGAAACCAAATACAAGACATATAGCCCTGTAGGACTACCGTCATGTATTGATAATGTAACCTAAGCCTGCTGCCCTTACCCGCCTGGCGTCTGTGTAGCTCCCTCGTTGGCGTCCCGGTCTGTGCTCCACAGCGGCTGCGCTCCGGAATGGCGTCACCGCTGGCGCCGGCTTGCTTGCTCCGGGACCTCCTGGATACGTCACGAACCGCGGCGAACCCTCACCACCGCAGGGGGAAACAGCCTCGTAGCCAGAAGACAAAACAGGGGATCATTGGCGTGCTCCAACCGAGTATTGAGACAGCAGCAAAAGTAGGTTTGTAGGCGGGCACTGCAAATCAGGATCTCAATCATGTAGTGTAGATAAAATCAGCTTTATTTCGACATATTGCTGGACATCACAAATGATGTCCAGCAATATGTCGAAATAAAGCTGATTTTATCTACACTACATGATTGAGATCCTGATTTGCAGTGCCCGCCTACAAACCTACTTTTGCTGCTCCCGCAGCACCAGCCCGGTGAGCCTCCTCCTCAGTAGGCAGAGGAAGGGCTCGATGGCCAGCGCGTATAGTTGCCCAGACAGGGGACACCCCTGACGTACTCCCCGACCAAACACAAAAGGTGCCGTCAGGGACCAATTAATTTTTACCCGACACTCTGCAGAGGCGTACAGCATCCGGAGAAAGCCCACAAATTGTGGGCCGAAGCCAAACTCCCGCAGGGTCTGCATGAGGTAACGGTGATCCACCCTGTCAAACGCCTTCTCCTGATCTAGGGACACCTCTGCGCGTGGTGTAGCAGGTCCCGGACCAGAAAAATGTTGTCATGAATGCTCCGGCCCGGGACAGTATAGGACTGGTCGGGGTGAATCACCTCTGCCAGCACGGACTTGAGCCTCAGCGAGAGCGCTTTGGCTACGATCTTATATTCCGTGCTGAGCAGTGAGACCGGTCGCCAGTTAGAGATCTGGCGGAGATCCCCCTTCTTCGGCAGCAGAGACAGTATTGCCCGCCGACATGAAAGGGGCATCTCACCAGTCTCCAGGGCTTCGGCCAGGACCTCGGTGAAATCAGGTCCCAGCATCTCCCATAAAAACCGGAAGAACTCCACAGTTAGCCCGTCTAGCACCGGCGCTTTTCCGTGGGACATGAGATTAAGAGCTTCAGAGAGCTCGGCCAGAGTCAAAGGTAACTCAAGCCGCACTCTTCCACCCTCGCCGACCGTGGGAAGCCCCTCCCATAAGACCCTGCACGCATCCGGCTGGATGGACTCCGGAGAGAAAAGATCTACGTAAAACCTCCGGGTTCTGTCCCGGATGCTCTCCGGGTCAGTCAGAGGGGTACCGTCCTCTGCTAGCAAGCAGGTGATATGTTTACGGTTTCCCCTCTTTTTCTCCAGCGCGTAGAAGAGGCGCGACCCACGACCCTCTTCCCGAAGGAAGTGGATGCGGGATCGCACATACGCTCCCCGAGTCTCAGCGAGTGGATTTATTGTTCTGTGTCTCACACTGAATGAAGGTGAAGAACCGGCACCACAGTAGTCAGTCAGTCAGGGTCCAAACGAATCCGGTAATACAAAGGCTTTATTGGTATAAAACATACACTAGGCAGCAGGCTACATCACCACCTCCTCCTCTATGCGTTTCACGCAATTAAGCGCTTCGTCTTGGCGTAGATTTATTGTTCTGTGTCTCACACTGAGCAGCCACTTTACCTTTTGTTTCAACATTGCCCCTTATTCCCTGTAGAGTGTAAGCTCCTATGAGCAGGGCCCTCATTGCCTTCTGTATCTGTGTGTGAATGTTTGTCCTTATTTGCTATATCATTCTGCTTATGTAATACACATAACTGTACCCCTATTTCACCACACTACGGAATATGTTGGCACTTTACAAATAATGGGTGCAAATGACAGGAATGGTGCTCTACCTCAGTAATTATAACAAATACTGTATAGGGCAAAATGCTAATAATCTGAGATTCGAATATAGAAATATTGCATAAAAGATATATCTTATACCACTAATCCCACACAGTGGTGGATACTGGAAGTGACACACCTATTAGGTATTAAACAATGTGAAAATTATCCAAGTGAATATTAACTGTATAAGAAAATGCTATGTCCCTCAATCAACCTTCAACAAAAGAAAGATTCCTCCGGTTTCTCGCATGTATGGATTCCAAAGGAATGAGGGAGCTGAGGACATAAAAAATGTATAGAAAAATAGAAACAAAAACAGAGCTTAAAATAGTACTGTTGGTATAGATGGATAAAAAATAGAAATTCTTCAACGGTTATACTCACATTTCAGTGAGAATCATTGTGCATATCACAATCAGTGATCACATCTCCACACTACCCATTGGTTTTTGGATCATCTCGTATAAAAAGAAGAGAACACCATCGCGCAAATATACAGCATGTACCAAGATTTATACAATTATAAAAAAGCAAGCTTCTCAAATGCACACTTACAATGTGGCTATTCTATGAAGCAATACATGTAAAAACAGATACGTTGAGAAGTGGCAACCTCACCACCTCTGCTACGCAGATCGAAACAGCTGTTTGGTGCCGGCTGGTGCTGCTTCCGGTTGCGCCACCTGGAAACAACGACAGCCTTGAGCAGAGTTCCTCCCTCAATTGGATGTTCCTCTCCTCTCGAACTCTACGCGTTTCGCTTGAGCACAAGCTTCGTCAGGAGTCCTATTCTTCAGCCACATCATAATAGACTTATAAAGGCATCTCTAATTCACCATTGGTTGATTTTGATTGATTCTTTATAGGATTATAAACTCGCAGTTGTTGTATTGCAAGGATGACTGATATGTTAATCCGACCTATTGTGTCTAACCTAGAATTCAATATGCAGTTCCTTTAGAGAATGTTAAGAGCTAATTAAAAACAGGATTACTATATACAGTACTATACTACATTTATATCTAGGTGATCAAAATTACAGTCATAATATATATTTTTACAATGTTTTGTTATGTTTCTTATAATGTTTAATGTATGTGGTTAATACTTACCTGAGTAGTTACTATAAAAAAAAATATATATATATATATATATGTATATATATATTATTAACTATTCAGGTAAGAATTAACCACAGACATGGGGAGCTTCCAAAAGAGTAACAGCAGACAACAGTGTCACATTCATTCACTAGAACTACAGAGGGCTTGATCAGATGAACAGGCATACAAGGTTGTTGCCATCCACTGTATACAGCTGCGACCCCCTTTATGCTAGTGCGGCCGTAGCGGCGTAACTCTGATAACCGCGAGCAGATGCAGTATATTTTCTTTTTTTTCCAGATTATCTTCCGGTATTTTCCGGTATTTTAGCGCTCGTATTATTAGCGCTGTCTGCAATACTGCAATACCGTCTAAAAACTCAGGTGGACGTTCGCGAGCTGTCAAAGTCTAATACAGTAGCAGTTCAACCTACGTCAGTACACAGTCTGTGTGTGCGCGCGCAGTAATTGTAAATTTGCATATTTATACATGCATGTACTGTACAGTATGTCTCATTTGAACATTGTTGAAACGCATAGGTGTGTACTGTAACAGTATCACATTTCGGCGTATACAGCGCTCTTCCCTCGCTCGCCCCCGTACACACACAATTTACTGCACTGCAGTATTTCAACTTCTTATCTACAGTACAGTACACCTCTCCCACACCATTCATTTGAATGGATAGCTTTCTGGCTTTAATCACATTCCTGTCATCACATCCCTGCCTGTATAACGTACAGTGCAGAGCCTGGTTTGATTTCTTCTTCTGTGTTGATTATTAATGCTCATTGGGGGGGAAAAAAGTTCAAGACTGACAAAAAAATTATTTTTTTTGTCGTAATTTTTTATTTTTATTTTCTCGACATGTGCCTACCTGCCTAAAACATCTTGATATTATGATATTCAATCGGTGCTGTTGCTTTTGACTGCGACACTGTGCTTTTGACTGCACATGCTTTATGTGATTTTTATTTATTTGGGGTGTGGGGATGAAATCATTCTGAAAATATTTCTTTGAACTGTTCAAGGATATCCTTAAGGCAGCTTTACCCCCCTGCCCCCCGCACACACACACACAAGGCTCGCTCAAGGATTTCAACCTCTTATCGACACCTCTCTCAGACCATTCATTAATTTTCCTATTGTTGGCTTTGAGTCACATCTCTGCGCCTGCGTGTAATCCTCTCTAGGAAGGGAGATAGTTGATGATTACTGCACATGCATGTATAACCATTCATATGACTCACCCATCCACCAACCCAACCCTTTGAGGCTTTGTTTACGGTAACACTTGCGATGATCTCTTCTCGAATTTGATATGTAAATCTGATTAGCACAGCACTGTGAAATTGAGAGTTAAAAAAACATAATCTGATTCATGTTTTTGATGCAGTAAGTTACCAATTCTCTTGGGGGGGGGGGGGTTCTATGATTATAACTATCGTGAATGTAAAGAAATATTTCTTTTATTTTATCAGGAACAAAAATACAAATATACAAATAATCAATAATACAAAATGCAGTCTTTATTCAGTTCTTCTGTCAGCTGAAAATTGAGGGCCTGTGGATAATCATGAATAATGCACATTGATAATAATAAAAACAGTAATACAAATTTTCCGTCATTACTGTATCTTCTTCCTCATTCTGTAGTTCATTAGAGAGGGGAGGTTTTGTGTAAATCATGACTGCACTTTGGAAACACTTTACTGTACACACAGTTCACACAATTTACACATGATTGTGAAGGGAGCTTTGTGACAGGCTATGAATAATACACCACCAAAGATAACTGGGTTGAACCGGACGAGACTTAGATATGATAAAATATAATTTATTCCTTGAAAAAGGTGAACACACGAGATTATACAAATAACGAACAAAATATAGCACTTACTTAAAGGTTAGGACAAGAAAAGCCATCAGGATACAGGATGGGCCATTTCTTCCATAATTCAGGTTCAGATGTAGACATCACAGCAATACATGAGGATCATCAAGACCATACTGTACCGACACACTTTATTCGAGCAAATACCCGGTATGTACCTGGCAGATACCTGGAATGCGCCGCTCCTCACCTCTGACAAGCCCCGTTGCATTTGCCTTCCCAGCCTGGGTTCATGCCTGGCTGACGGGCGGCTGATCTGTTAAATGATAATGATTAGGATTTAATAGGCTGCAATGCTTCGCGTGTCTACCAGATGGCATAAATTCATGAATTGTAATGCAGTATATATATATGTACTGTGCAGTATTGCAGCCAGCGGGAATAAAATGCTTCAATCCCTGCCGGAAAATAACTCAATGCACTCGGGCAGAAAACAGTCACAAACCTCAATACACCCGGGTATACCCGAATTCGTGGGCCTAGCCGAGCTCGAATAAAGTGTGTCGCCAGTGTACATGAAGACCTTTGAATAAGGGCTGACTCTGGTTTAAATACCATTTCAAACCCTAGATGCCGAGTTGGCTAGAAAAAATCTCTTTGAAGCAGATTTTGGCTTCCATTGTAAGTGTGAAGTATCACACTTAAAAACACTCAGTTCCTTGGTTCCTGCCCCCAGTATAAACAATTAGGGCAGTTACCTTTTGATCACTGGCCTATGCTAATTCTTGCAGGATGCTCTCCCTGCCCTATTAGCATAGCAGAGGGGGGTCTGCATTTTCAGAGCAGATCCAAAATCCCATATACACTGTAAATAACTTCATAACTTCAGTTCAGTGATACTTACTGGCACGCGAGACATAATACATTCCGTCACGCATGACGCTCCCAATGAGACTAAATACTACCGTGTACTACTAAAATTAAGAGAGATATTAATATCTGTCTCTTAGTACTGCTAGACATCATGTGTCTGTAATCCTTATGTGCGAATCAGTCCCACGAATACACATATGTAGCTTTTAGCACGTTCACCCGAGGACATCTCATAATATTCTTATATTTAATAAGGTCACTCATTCTGTAGCCCCACTCCTAAATCAGGGGCGTTTGGCCAGTCTACCAAATGGGGTGTCTGGCAGGATACTATGGTTTGTAAGTGTGATTTATAACACTCACAAACCACTCCAGCTTCATGCAAACAGGTAGAATGGCTGAGCCTTTGATCATGGGTCTGCTTCCTAAACATTTGGTCGCATTCCTTAGTAGACAGGCATCTTTGAGGGTAACTTAAACAAAGGGCTATAATCACTATTCAACTATTAACCCTTGCCCTCCCGGATGGATCCCAGTGTTTGTGTGGTTGCGAACACTGGAACAGAAACAATACATTTTTACAGGGGAATAAACATTTGGATACTGAAGCAAGGTAAAAAACACATTGCTAGACCTCAGTCCAGTTAACCCCTTGCTTCCCAGGTGAGAGTAGAGGGGGGCCAAATGGGGTGTAACCCCTTTAATCCCGGGCCAAATCCCCTCTCTCTTGACAATGATACCCCCCCACTCCCCCTGCCCGTCCTTTTTTCTCTGAAAAGACAAGAAAAGAAAAAATTAGTGCAGTTAGGTGCATATTATGGCATTGTGTACTGTATAGCTACTCCATATTGGACTATGCAGTTAGTACTGTCAAACTAGTCTATACTGGAACTACTGTACTGTATACTGTAACTACTGTTAAATACTTTGTAACCGGATGGCTAGTGCTGCTCTCTCGGGAAAGAAAACGTTTGTGCAGTTACTGTAGGTGCATGCTGTATACTGTAAAACAATCTGTGCCATACATACCTGTATCATACTGTACTTGGTATGCCTGTACTTACCATACTACAGTACAGTACTGTACCATACTACCTTCCTGATGCTTGCCCATTACGCTCTATCACAATGGGCAACACAGTCGCAATATGGTCAATATATTTATTACATCGTTCCACGGTGAGTACATCATTCCAAAAACTCATTATGCCTTTCGCCAATTCATCCTTTTTGGAGGGTTTCACGACTTTTCGGATATGACCTTCAGCTGATGCCAGACCATTTCGATAGGATTGAAGTCTGGCGATCTGTCATTGGAGGGGGAAAAAAAGGAGAATTAGTTAAAGAGATACACACAGTAAACAGTGGGAAAAAATGAGACACGGTTACCGCACTTACTCCACTGGCGTCTTCACCCAGTTGGTACCGCAGGCAAGAACATGCGCTGTTGACGCGGTGTGCTTCGGATCGTTGTCCTGGCAGAAACGGTGACCATCTGGGAATTCACGTGTGATGTATTCCACAATCTCAGGCACAATTTGCTCTTGGAAAAAACTTTATTCATGATTCCTATAACAAGAAAAGAAAAGTGCTCAAAATACTGCACACTAGTACAGTACAGTGCATAAGGCAAAAGTGTGTGACTTATTTTACCTTCAAAGATGACAATGCATCCTGGTCCACGCCTAGAGATGGCACCCCACACATGCATCTTCACTGGGTGTTTTGGACGCGGCTTCATAGATATGTGACCTTTTTTGTGGAATGCAAAGGTGGCAAATCTCTCCAGCGATACAGTAGACTCGTCAGTGAAGATGCAATCCTGAAAAGTTTTTCCACTGTCGATACATGCCTGTGCCTGGACCACTCTCTTGATCTTGTTGACGTCCCTTACCATAGGGTACGCTCTGTAATGACAAGGAATAATTTTATAGGTACTGCACCGACACACTTTATTCGAGCAAATACCCAGTATGTACCTGGCAGATACCTGGGATGCGCCGCTCCTCACCTCTGACAAGCCCCGTTGTGTTTGCCTTCCCAGCCTGGGTTCATGCCTGGCTGACGGGCGGCTGATCTGTTAAATGATAATGATTAGGATTTAATAGGCTGCAATGCTTCGCGTGTCTACCAGATGGCATAAATTCATGAATTTTAATGCAGTATATATATATATACTGTGCAGTATTGCAGCCAGCGGGAATAAAATGCTTCAATCCCTGCCTGGAAAATACCTCAATGCACTCGGGCAGAAAACAGTCACAAACCTCAATACACCCGGGTATACCCGAATTCGTGGGACTAGCCGAGCTCGAATAAAGTGTGTCGCCAGTGTACAGTACAGTTTCTTAAACAACACTTTTAACTCCTGTACTATCCAGTACTAACTTCACACGTCCATAGTTCCATCCAATTCTGCATCTCATCTTCTTTATGAAGGTCTCGGATACAGTGAGATTGTGATTTTTCAGCAGAGTGTCTTTGACCCTTAAGGCACTCTTCTCATCATTCTCTTCACTTATTTTGTCGACCAGAAGAGTTGTCTCCCTACAGTGTAAAGAAAAACAACCATACTGTATAGCATTAGCGCTTATTCACTGCTCTTCCCCTTTAACAATCCTGTAAGTTACAGTACAATAGGCCACAAGGACAGCACATCATTTACAGTAAACAATAATAGATACAGTAGATATACTGTATTATATAGTTATATAAATATACAGCGATATAAACAATAATAGATAGATACACTGTTTTATATAGTTTTATAAATATAATGAGATATAAACAATAATAGTATACTGTGTTTTATAGTTTTATAAATATACAGCGATAACTATAATAATACTTACGCGTAGTTACCGTTGGTGTCCTCGTGCGTTTTTTGGTCTTTCCGTGTGCATGATAGCTCACGGTGGTTGCTGGTACAACGTGGCCAGAAGCACCTAACCAGCATTGGATATCTGCAATTCGTTGTCCTCTCGTGTACATATCCTTAATTCTCATACTGAGATCCTTAGAAATCTTTTTAACAGGCATCGCTGCGAGTAGAAAGAAATACAAGCACAAGAATGTATATTCGATGTTTAGTCGATGTGTATTCAATGTGCAGTGAATCAACAAAATGGCTGGTGTATTTATACTTTAATGAGTCACATTAGAGTACGCCCACTTTTAACACCTGCACCTCGTTGCCATGCATAAAATGTCACACACATTGCACAGCCCACCACTCGATGATCTGTATCTGAGCTTGCCCTTGTCCAGATACTGCATTGTGCCATCTGCTTCTATGGATCAACCCCGATTCTACGGACGCAAGAACCCACTCGCTTCTGCCGTGCCTGTCATGCCGAAAAAGCGAAAGGCGATAGCCGTTTTAAAGCTAGGGCCAAAGTGAAAGGCTTAAAGCTAATAAAGAAAACCTTCTGACGACCCCAAAGGCTAAGAGTTTTAGTACACGTAAGCCTTATTATGTCAAGAAGAAATTCAGTGATGTACACTCAAAGCAAAACAAATGGCAGCCAACCTATCAAACCCGCAGGCCACCTCCTCCATTAATCTTCGATACTCTGCCGCTGCTCTCCCGGAAACCCACAGCCCATCTTCTCCACTACTATTCCACGACGCTGCCGCTTCTCTCCCGGAAACAAAGAGGACAGCTTCTCCATCACTCCTCGCCGCCGCTGCCGCTTCTCTCCCAGAAACCCAGAGGACACCTCCATCACTCCTCGACGACGCTGTCGCTTCTCTCCCGGAAATCCACAGGACACCTCCTCCATCACTCCTCGACGACGCTGCCGCTTATCTCCAGGGAACCCTCATCTCATCCTCTTATGCACCCATCCACCCAGATGTCCACAGCACCCCATGCACAAGATCCAGCTCGTTAGACCGCATGCTGAATGGGTTAAGTGTCGATATCCCTGGGAACTCTATGCTGTTAAAGATATATCTTCTTTTAGAGACCATGCTAAATATGGAATGACGGATGGAGAAAATGGACAAGCAGATGGAGAAGATGGATAAGCGTATGGAGAAGAAAGAGACTGACATAGCGGGGATACATAATTTGCTTGGTTTTCATGCCCCTGTATCTCTGACGCCGAGCAGGATGGTGGCATGGAAGTGATGAATGGGACCTTCAACCTTCCATCACCAAGCGCGCCCCCTCCATCAGAAGAATGTGTTCATGTATGCCGTTGACGAGGATGACATGACAACCCCTTCAAGACCATGCCAGGAGGCAACACTGACAAGGCGACCAAGACAGGAGGAAAGCATCCTCCCGGATAACCTACCCTCGCCCACCGCCACAAGCACACCCGCTCCCAGAATCCAACCCACATACGCTTGCATTGAGACGGTGCCCGACATCATCTTGCGCGAGCTGCCCCAGCCACTCAGGGAGAAGTATAGGTTAACAAGTGGTGGTATACCCCAGAAGTATGCCATGTTAATTTTCAAGCACCACTTGTCCTACTTGGTGTACGGCGGGTGGGCCAACAATGTAAACTACGAAGGAAATCGCGACAAAAGGGCTCTTCCTGAAAATTTACGAAAGACTATTGTGGAGGAATTGCGGCGCTATTTTTCAATTATCGATCCTTTAATGAAAATAGTGAGAGACTCCATTAATGGCATTTTGCGTCATACAAGGAATCGGCCCTGGAAGGACAATCTGCTGCGGATCGGATTCGCGTGACTGTTTAACTGTTGATTAATTTTTTACTTGTTGCTTGTTTTAAATTGTATTAATAAAGAAATGTTTTTACTTACACAAGACCTGCACAACTCCAGACCTCGAGGGCACTTGCGGCCCTCGAGGACTGGAGTTGTGCAGGCCTGACTTACTGTATTCATAAATTGTATTCTTATTAAGCTTACTTAATTGTATTCATAAATAAATGTTTTTACTAACACCATACTGTACACCTGTGCTGTAAATGTTTTAAATTGTATTTTTACATAAATGTTTTTACATACTCCATAAATGTTTTTGTACTTACTCCACCAATAAAAGAAAATGTTGATTTGTTTTAAATTGTTTCATTGTCTCCTTTTATAACAAAATACAGTGTTTCTAGAACATACAGTACAGTACTGTCCAGGCATACTGTACAGTACTGTACTGTATACTGTAGGCATGCGCAGTACATCACAAGAATATTAAAACAATACATGCTGTACGGGTATAGAATACACATACAGTATGTACTGGAATACATGTAGAATAAATGCATACTTTTTATTTTTCGGGTTTATTATACAGTATATATATAAAAAAAAGTATTGTATACTGTCTGAAAACAACAGCATACTGTTTCAGGTTTGCTATGAAGCTCTCAGTTACAGTATTCTATCCTAATCAATAACAACGGCCACTAAACTGTTGACTCTGGTACGTGGTTTTTTAAATCCGATTCAGCAATGTGCAGGCATCGTTACACAAAGCGATATTATCCTTTGAAATCCTTCCATTTGCCGTTTTCTGCATGAGATGACAAAGTTTTCTTTTCTGAGGAAAAATAAAAGTACAAGTTTTACTGTAATGGTCAGTCAGTCCACTAAAGAAGTTCCCACAGTCAGTCCCACCAATAATTTTCTCGGGGGGCGTCTCTTCACATGCGCATGCGCCTACTGTAGATGTGATGACACGCATATGCGTTTCAAGAAGGTTCCAATGCGCATGCGCCTAGCTTTCCACCAATTGTTCAGTATCTACTGTAGAAGCTGCTCAGCCAATGATATTGGCTACATTTTTTCGCGAATTGTGCCTACAATACTGTAATAAAATTACTGTAAAGAACCATAAGCAAAGCGATTGATTACAGGATTACCATATTACAGAACTCACCATAGACTTTGCCAATCAGCTGGCGCCGAGCCACTGCCAGTCTCGTAATCTTGATTATACACGTAGTAGACAGGTGACAGCGGAACTGCTACACCTGTAGTTGACAGCTGATGAGGCTGGAAATCGCTTTGGTACATGCAAGCTTGCTGGTATCTGTACGCGAAATCCTGCTCAGGCTGCAGGTGTCCGAGCGGGGTTGCCGGTCACCAGGTTTTCAGTGACGGTCGGACCGTTATTGGAAGCTGGCGCTGGCGCTGGCCCATTGCTTGCCTGCGACTGACGTTTCTTAGTTGGTTTTAACATGACCTTTCGCCTTTTGAAGTCTCCATGATCAAAGAAACGGGAAAAATTTGATGCTACACACCAATACTCTCCTTTAACACTGGGTGCGGAATCAATACGAAAAAAACACGGATCGATACATAACTTTTTCTTTATTGCATGCTTCCACACATGAGCATCTGGTGAAAATTTGTAAAAGTCATAGTTTTTGATAAAATATTGGTAAATTTGACCAGCTGTTGCCATCTTATCATCAGTTGCATTAATCGCGGCCCATATTAAATAAGCGTACATTATGTCGGGTTTTTGGAACACGGACAGCAGTGGTGCACTCATCTCGGGACTCTCAGGACAATAAAACAACACCAGACACTGTGCATTTATTTTTTAATATGAAAAGCCTAAATTGATACAGTATTGTAACTTCTTCAGTACCAAGGTCATTTCACAATGGACCACTGTGGTATTTTTTAAACACCTGCAAGTCGACACATTACTGAAGCGCATGCGCATTACATTTCATGCATATCTGCCACCTGGCGGATACGCGAAGAATTGCAACCAATTAAATCCGAACCATTATCAATAAACACATCAACCGCGGGTGACGCCGGCATCAATGCAACATGAATACGGCATGAATGCGGTAAAGTGCGTGGCATTCGGGAAAAATCCCCGAAAAAAATCGTAGATGTTGTAGAATAAAATGGGCCGCGGCTGTACATACACTAAATATTAGGCTAGTGTGCTGCCTGAGGGGAATAGCATTTTGGAGTGAGGACACATTATTATACACATATAGACAATTTTGCACATAATACTAATGCAACACATTCTTCATCCAATTACTTGGACTCCGATATGAAATGGAATGGTGAGAGATAAACAGAGAAAGCACAGAATTCGTCTTGTTCATATGTTGGATACATTATTTCTCAAAACTCTCTTATAGTTTACTCTCGAAATGTAAGGGTTCATGCAGATACCAGTATGGGGAACAGAAGTAATTTTTAGTAGCAAACTACCACTGTTATGTGGATTGGCCATACATATAATGTACCGGTAATTTCAATATTTCGATTTCCACAGATATCCACATGGTAAATTTCAGAACCTTTCAGCAGGTTCAATGGTGGAGTATAGACATTAAAATTTAGTATTAAAATCAGTTTGATACAAAATAAATTCCTGCATAATTCGGCCAGTCCTGTGAGGGCAGCCATTAGGATCCCTGAATGCAGGGTTCTGCATTGAATCAGAGTGAAATAAGTGTGTTCATGATTATATTTAAAACTAAATAATCTAATCCATGTGTTGTTGATTACTTATAATAGATGAAGCTGATACATTACATATGGGAAATAGGTCATTCATAAGCATCTCTACTACACTCAATAGATGATGTCAACCTGTATGTGCATGGGTGTGCAGCATGCTGATGGTGGGATGTACACTAGACCAGAAAAGCTCCTAAGTCAATAACAACGTTGAAACCTCTCGGTATTAGGCCTGGGTCCCGCTGCTTCCGACGCCCCCCACAGACTCTCTCCTCATAGTCTGTGTCTGCAGATGCACAGGGGGGGGGAACCCCTGGCAATGAGGAGGGGAGGCTTGCGGGAGCGGGGAAAGCAGCTGCAGCACCAAGGCAACACCCTGCTCCCTCCCTCAGATTCTCTCCTCAAGGAGGCTTTGGGGAGTGGGGAGGCGGGGGAGGGAACCCCCTGGCACACAGTGTGATGGCCCCGCCGCCCGACGTCATTGCCGCGCCCCCCCGACCCGTTTTGGCCACGCCCCCCCTGCTCCAGCTCCATACAGACCGCAGATAGCGGTCAAGTGCCTCTCCACGCGCCGCCTGTCTGCAGTGCGGGCACGTGGTCTGAGGCAGCGGGGCCTTAGCCTTAGAGTCTTGAGTTTATGAATCCAATAAGTCTCTTTCTTAGTGAGGTCTGTATCTCTACTCCCTCCTCTCCAGTGTCTCATAACGTGCCGGATCCCTTGGTACTTTAAACCCAAGGGGTGAGCTTGGTGATGTACACTGAAGTGTCTGGATAGGTTGTGAGTTAGTACTTTCCTTTCAATATTGCTGAGGTGCTCTAGTATACGTGTTTTTAATGAACTAGTGGTTTTCCTGTAACATTTGATTTAAATTGTAGTTTTTCTTGTGATTTAAACTTGCAGGCTCTACATGCAAAACACCCTTAGAATTATTTTATCATGTTGAGCCAATTATCTTTTGTTTGTTTTTTCACAAGCTAAAGCACTCAGTGATTCTACGGTTGTTTTGCATGTAGAGTACCTAATGCTACAGAACTGATTTTTTTATTTTTAACATGATTTTTCATGTTTTACTGCTTTAACAACAACTTCTGCAGCCTGTTTGTCTATCATCATAAAATAATAATCTGTGTCCCAACTGATTGTGATATTTTCTTGCTTTGGCTGTTTTTATTTCTTTGTACACAGCTTGTGCTCTGCTAAAAACATTCTCTCCCCCTCCCCCTTTTCATGTTAAGATACTGTAAAAGTAAAACTTTTTATATTGCTAGCTCTTTGGAACAGGGATTATTGTATAGCTGTACCTATTGAGATTTGTTAATAAACAATATATACAGTATGTGATATTGTAGTATCCTTTTTGTCACTTGTATGGCAGCTATGAACTCCACTAGCGCCTACTAGATAAATTATAATATTAAAACAATATTGAAGCTCCAGTAGCTGTATTAATCTTGGACAAGACCTCTACATTTCCTACTCATTTCTCCTGTCCCATTTGTTGAAACCTATGAGGAACCTTCTGGGGCTCTGTGCACACAAATAAATCTATGAAGAAATCTCTTTTTGATCAGTTAAAAGTTACAACTTGCATTAAATCAATGTAATGTCCCATCCCCCCTTCAAAATAAGCATGCTACCGTATAATTAATGATACTTACCAAACCCTTTAAATTTAAAGTATAATTGACATTTTCCCAAACACTGATTTAGTGTGGCAGGTGGTTGCTATTGCACAAACATAAGACTCAGGAGAATACTTTCTTACAGTAGTGGAGAAAGGAGGGACGTTTAAAGGTCATTGAAAGAGCATTGTTATAAGATCTCCAAACTCCCAATGTTACACACGCAGTGCACTGTGGGCTATCCTTACTAAGAAGTGATATTCCATAAGACATATGCCATGTTTAAAGACACCTTATAGTACATCCCCATTCAAGTGAAAGGCCCCACAAAGGGCTATATTTACTAAGCTGTGGGACTTCATAAGACAACTTGCAGCCCGTTCACTTGAAGACCATATTTACTAAGCCGTGCTGGAAGGTGTCTTGCGGAGTAGCATGGCTTAGCAAATATGGCCCTGTGTGTTTCTCGTTTTCAGTTAAATCCCAAACGCCAGCACTGTTTTAAAGATTGTAATCCGTGATATTTTACCTAGTGACATTTTTTAAATGTTTGCCTAGATTTACCAAGCGTAAAACGCGTCATAACCCAGTGTCATTTTATTTTGACGCTACAGAACACTAGTCATTACTGCTACTTTCTCTCGTATTTGGGGTGTGTATAAATGCTGCTACAGATGTAGTAAGGCTGCGATTATAGTTGCGGCGTGTGCGCACGCGACTGAGTGCATGACGTCACGCGGGCCTGTCGCACATGTGAAACATGCACTGAGGCTGGAGGCGATGGGGAGGTGTGGCGGACGCATCTCATTGGCTAAACCACTCACGTGACACGGCAGTCGCGTGAAAAAATAATTCCATTTATTTTCAAAAATCGCTTGTGTGGTCGCTGTGCAGCGCTCGCGCGCACTATGAGTGGCCTCATTGAGGAACACACATTTGTACTCGCAATGTCGCACGCAGACTAGGGCTTGTTTTATAGTTGAACAAAAAGAACGATTCCTGCGCTCCTACCAATTAGGCTAAAATAAAATAATAATCTCATGAAAAAGGGTATTTTGTTTTTATAGTTGGCCTGTGCGAACGCTCGTGCACGTGACGCACACTTTTTGTGTGTACGGGTCCGTGCTGTGAGCGTCAGGCTTGGAAGCTGTTACTGTGTGTGTGTTTGTCACTGTGAAGCAGCCACTGTGTGTGTGTGTGTGTGTGTGTGTGTGTGTGTGTGTGTGTGTGTGTGTGTGTGTGTGTGTGTGTGTGTGTCTGTCTGTCTGTCTGTCTGTCTGTCTGTCACTGGAGCGCTGTGTGTGTGTCACTTGGAAGCTGTCAGTGTGTGTGTGTGATAAATTATTACAATTATTATAAATAAATTGATAAATATATACACACATACATACATACATACATAGTAGCCTCACTCGCACGTGAAAACATACTTTTCGGAGTCTTCCCCCCAATCGGCCGGCTCCACGCTCACTGCCGTGTGCGTGCGCGCGCGCAGCCCTAGTATAGAACGGCTGGCTATCCACAGCCAATTAAATGTGCCGCGCACAGCGGAGCAAGCGCGCGCACTATATTACGGGCCTAAGACTTACTGTCCCCAGCACCGTGGCTGTATGGGACAGTGTCTGCCAAGGTTAAATGTGCCTTTTTTTTTTTTGTTAGAAGGTTTTATGAAGGTATCAAACTTTCAATCTGTTAACGGGATCCGTATGCTACTGGTGTAAACAGTGTTTGTCATAATGAAGTGTAGCATTGACCGACTGTACACTTTCAAGTAGAGAATGTACATACAGCTGTGTGATGATATCCCATGCAGCATTTCTTATTTTAAGGATATGATTATCTGTTTCTCATGCTGGATCAAGACTCTGTTTGATGTTTTGGTACTTTGACTTTGAAGTGTATAAAAAGGCTCAGTAATGGCACATTTTATCCCCTCCAGGTGCCGGAGGAAAGACTAATGCCATTAATTTAGTGTTGGCACACACCATAACAATCTGTGTGCTCCAGGCTGTGGTTTACAAAGGAGATATATTATCCAGCAATGTGCCTCAATCTTTTCACAATTTTCCACCTCTTATTTTTTTTTTTTATAGGTCTCAGTGAGACTTTAGAAAAGGACTCAAGGTGACCCTTTAAAAATGCAATACATGAAGCAATTTATTTTTTGCAAATTTATTTTACATAGGATTGAAGCAGATGGTCTGCAGAGATGAACCTCGTTCATTTCAGCTCCGGGGAACCCTTGCTTCCGGAGATACAAACCTCCGTAGTAGGTGCGCGCTAGCTACTCTGGCTGAGCTAGCTGGACTTTAAAGTTTAAAGCTCCCGTGTCACACGAGCCAATAGGCAGCCGAAACCTGATGACGTCATGGGTTTCTATTGGTCCACAGGGCCCAGGAGTTTTAAAACTCCGAAATTAGCTGTGCATAGCAGCTACCATCACCCCTTACATGGAGGATCCGGGACCTCTGTCGCCGGAACTGAAATTAGTGAGGGTTCAGCTCAGGAGACCCCCTGCTTCAATCTTATGTTAAAAATAAAAAAGATTCGCCCCCAAAAATTATTTGCTTAGGTTGCCTCTTTAATTGGTCACTGACATGGGCATTGTACATAGTCCTAGGGCCCCATCGTCTCATTATCATTGCGTTTGCATTCTAGTTAATGTATACTTTATATTGTCCATATGCATATGTACAGAGATACATAGGAGTTCATTGAAAAGTTGCATTTTCTATGCAGCTCTTACGTCTAATTGCTAAATACAAAGGTCAAAATGTGCGACCTTGAACTTCACAGTTCAATCAGTGAGTCTCAGGAAGCTTTCTGTGACTCACTGGTTTATTACAACAGGGTGTCGCTTAAAAATAATTTTTTGTTCAATAACAATTTCAGTTTCAATTAAAGATAAACAAAGAAAATAAAGTGTAGACATTAAAATACATGTAAAATAAAGGGAGGAGTAAGGAAATCACTTTTGTTCCAGAAGTGTCAATATCCAATATTTTTTTTTTTTTTAAACCATTTAATGTTTTACTTTAAGAGATCTCTTGCTGCCCTTTCCAAATCTATTTATATTTTTTTAATGTGATGTTCCGTTCAGAAGATATGTTTGAAATATTAAGTGTCTGGAAGGTTAAAATGGAGCCCCCCGCATAGCCCAGCGCAGTCTAAAGACTACCATGGTAATCCAAAAAGAAAATTATTATTTTTAACCATAAAAAAAACATTTTTAATTGGGGGGTAAAAAAAAAGAAGCTGGACATGCTCAGGGGACAAGATACTAACATTATAATAGTTAAACTTCTATGGGCTTCTGTGGAGATTACTGCTTTAATACACGTATTAACTGAAACTCTACACAAATATCCAGTCACAATATGCTACAGAACACCACTTTTTATTCACTCTCACTTCAAAATATCAGGAAATTGTTTCTTTTAAAACCTGCCGTGGCTCTCAGCCATTTTCATCACACGCGTCGCTGTCAAATCCTCCAGCAGTTTTTCATTTTGGAGAAACTTGACGTAAACAATTTTTTCAAGGTCCCTTAAATATTCTAGGAAATGTCTGTTAACTCATGCCATAACTTATTTACCTCATTTGGTAACATATTGTGTATTCAATTAAATGTGGTGTGCTTTTTCCTAACTGGCTTTCGGCCTAAAGTTGAAAAAAAAAACGATGAAATACTGTATATTCCAAATGATAAAAATAATGTGTCGCATATCAAAGCACTTTGATGAGGTTTGCAGTATATTACAATCTTGTTTTGCTTTCCTTTTCTGTTATCAGGGCAGCAAATTTTAAGAACTTCACATTTATCCAGCTGAACGAAGAGTTCTCCCGTGGAAAGGGATTAGATGTTGGAGCTCGGGCCTGGAAAGGAAATAATGTCCTTCTGTTCTTTTGTGATGTAGACATCTACTTCAATGCAGAGTTTCTTAATACCTGCAGAATAAATACACAGCCAGGTAAGGGCAATGCCAGCTCTGCAATCAACTTCTGAGTTCTTTATCTGACATAGTACATAGTACATCTCTGTGCTTTTTTGTCTTTATTTATAATAACTAGGGCTCAGCCCATGCTTGCTTCTTTGCGCCAACATCGCCCTCTGCAAAATAATTATGAGTGACTTTTTTCCCCGTCTTCTCTCTTTCTTTCCTCCTTTTCTATCTTCCCCCATCTCTCTTTCTTCCTTCCTTTTCTCTCTTCCCCCCATCTCTTTCTTCCCTCCTTTTCTCTCTTCCCCCCATCTCTTTCTTCCCTCCTTTTCTCTCTTCCCCCCATCTCTTTTCTCCACTGCATGTTTCATTTAATACAATATGATGTCATCAATTCTTTCCACCTCTGTGTCCTCCAGCATTCTTGCTTTCTCCTTACAAGTCAACTAGCTTTCTTTCTTTGTCTGTTTTCTGTCTAAACTTTAGAGCTATCTGACCCTCCATATCTGCCACCAGGCCATGTGTGTATTATATAACCCATGAGCTACATCTCCCGAAGGGGCGGCCAATTTTTTTTTATATATAATATAGTAAGATAGTATTTTTCCTTGTATAGCACTGCGGTGTAGTGCAAACAGTTTGACCCATGTTCCCTGTGGTGCTATTCCATAGAATACCTGCTCCGGAAGACACCTTAGATACCTTCAATACTATTCAACTGTAACCATTTAGCAGGTACACTACATGTTTATGACTCTTGTAAGACCAGCTGGTACTATATTACACAAGGTTTTCTGTGTGTGTGTAAGATGCATAGGTTATGGGACTTCCATAGGAAGTGTTTGGAAGTACATTGGTCCAGCACGAGTAGAGGAACAACAGTGCTACCTATTTTATGCCAAGATGTATTTCACTGTAGTTGTCGTACGCTTGAATAGAAAGGTGTGAACCTGTCCTACTTTGTTTTGGAAACATTTTTATACATTTGTAAAAAAATAAAAAGCAAAATTAGTAAATATTGGAGCAAAGGCAAAATGCTGATTGTCAGATTTAAATGAGCACTTCTAATAATAATAATATTTTTTTCTTCTATGCAGTGCTGTAAATAGAATTTAGCAGTCATAATTAGTCCCTGCCCTATTAAGCTTAGAATCTAAACGTGGTGCCTCAGGCACACATCTCAATTAGTTGTGAATATTTTTATGTGCATTTTTGTGAATATCAATATTCAATGATTCTGGTCTAAGAAGTACTGCTTGTTTGGTAACATAGAAACATCCTTTTTAGAAGAGGGGAAGGAAGTCTTGGATATTGAGATTATGACCCATAAAATCTAAGCGGTGCTGTTCCATAAAACACCTGCTAGCCCATTCAGGTGAAACGGCCATAAGATGCCCCATGGAAAAGTACTGCTTAGTAATTATAGGCCTATGTCAAGAGCCCTGTTATTTGTACTGAACATCTGTAAATTACAGAGTAGTTACTACTGTATGTGCCAAGTTACCTGCTCCATTGTGGACTGAGGCAGCACAAATCTTCACTCTGAAAAGAAACAAATATCTTGATTGATTGTGAGGATGATACCTTACTGATGTGGCTTTATTTTGCATTTGAATATTTTTTACTAAAAACAAATAAAGTTGTATTAAAGCTGCAGACCAAGCAATATCCTGCATCTGTGGGGTTTGTTTTTTAATAATTAAGTTCTGAACTATGAGAAAATACATGTAGCATTTTTTTTAAACAACTCTAAATTACATTTTAATGTATTATAATTTAACAATACGTAATAAAGATAAATGTGGCGCCTTATAATGCACGTTTAGTAGCAAAAACTACTACAGTATATCATTTTACAAGAAAGATAAACATACAACCATTTGGTGGTGTGTTACACGATAAATATCCTTTGTGGTATCCAACGGTGATGGTAGTAAAGTATTGAGTGCATGAAATAGAAGAAAGAACACACATAGCATAATACTGTAGGTGAATGGAAACTGAGTCCATTCAAAAATCCAATAATATTCTGCTGCACTAGGTGAAAGCCCTACTTACTAGA
This sequence comes from Ascaphus truei, assembly GCF_040206685.1. NCBI lineage: Eukaryota > Metazoa > Chordata > Amphibia > Anura > Ascaphidae > Ascaphus > Ascaphus truei. Next base: position 311,921,189 of record NC_134483.1, on the reverse strand, counting down.
CATAAGGTGGTAATAGGCGGTGGATAATGTCAGAGTATCCCCTCTCGCTCATGACACGTCTGCTACAGAATGATTTGCTGTTGTCCGACTGCCCACCGGTCCGTGGCATACCACTCTGATTGTCACCGCCGTTGGATGTCTCTCCTGCTGGGCTGTAACGAGTGTGCATTGGTATCGGAGTACTCCGTCGTCGGGTTTCACTCTCGGCTACCTCACAAGTCTGCTGGTTCTGGTATATGCTGAGTCAAAGCCTTTAGTCTGAAGTCTCTTCTATGATACAATGCTGAGACACAGGCTGCTGCAGAAGTAATAGGATTAACCATACGCGTTTCGAGAATCAGTCTCTTCGTCAGCGGTGTGATAATTTAACAAGCATTTTTTTGTTTCTATAGCAACCATTTGCAAAGTCACATCCCCTTCCTCTTCTGAAACAGGCTCTGGCACACCCCTTTTTGAGCCCCACCCTCTCTCTAACAGTGCACCAATTGTATGTAGTGACTGCCTGGTCACATGATCTTCCCCACAGAACTTTGCCCTCCTCCACTGCACTGTCATTTAGTGAACCCCTGAGCTGAATCTTCACAAGAGAACGGGTCGATCGGCAACTTAGCTAATTACTTATCATTCTGTGGATTGTATTTATGCACATATTAAAGGGGGAAAGAAAGGCAGCTTGGACTGCTGCTTTAATACAATTTATATCAGTGAAGCACAGATGGTGGTTGAAATGTTTTGGTATGATAGAGCACAGGGTACCACTACACGGTTTTCTTATTATTTTGTTAACATATAGGATAGTGGTTCTCCACTTTTTTTTTTTAACATTATGCTCCCCCCTGCTAGAAAATATTTTTCTGCGAACCCCTGATACATACAGATGCCGTTGCCAGTTTTAGACTACTTGACTTGGAAAATCTGTGGCTATCTCGCAGTAACTCGTGAGATGGTCCAGAGAAGGCTGAAATGGCCCATCGGATTAACACAGCGGGGGTCCCTGCATAGCCCAGTAGGATTCACACAACCCTGCTGTGTTAATCCGATGGGCCATTAGTTTGGCTGCAGAAATCTCGCAGCGAGTTGGAGAATACTTACAGCGTTACTGCGAGATAGCCACAGATTTTACATGGCAAATGGTCTAAAACCGGCGGCTGCAGCTGTAAATCTTATTGCCTACTCAAACTATTCCTAACAAAACAGTTTGACCGATCCCAGGCACTATTGTGTCCTGAGCTTGTGGGGGAAACACAGACCTAATGAGGTGCAGTTCAGTGTTTGCAGACAGTATGGGTGGTAGAGCTGTCAATTACTGTGGGAGCTTCCAAAGTCACGCCCCACAATGCCTTGCTGCTGCAAAACTCCTGCTGTAATTGAAAGCCCATGCTAAGGTACAGTTTGGGGCCGTACTAAGTGCGCAGACCCCACATGGGCTCAGGAACTCACTATACTGCCTGGAATCCACCATTACAGATTTTCTGGGGGTTGAACTCCATGGAGATACCTTACGAACCCCTAGGGGATTACAAACACCCTGTTGAGAATAACTGAAAACGGGGGTCTCTCTTATTGTATTTTTAAACCTCACCATTCCACTCTTAAAAGCACAAATGCATAATAATGCTTTTTAACATGATGTCTAAAGAATGTTGCCCACTTGTTTAGATGAATTGGATTGTCCTGCTTTTACGCACAGGACCACTACTCTATTCTGAAACTGTGACTACGGAGTAATGTTGAAAGGATGAACAGTCCCAACGTAAGCTAACAATTTGCACTTTGTTTGATTTTTAGGGAAAAGAGTTTTCTACCCAGTACTTTTCAGCCAGTATAATCCTGCTATAGTTTATGGGCATCACGACGCGATTCCTTCCAAAGACCAACAACTGGTAAGTGATGTGCGGACATATTGAGGTCATGATATCAATGCAGGCTTTGTCTTCTCTTCTTTCACCTCAGAGGATAAGCACTTTTGCAAGTGTTGGGCTTCCAAACCTGGCCAATTCAAACAACTGGGGATTTGGGATTTATGTACTGGGTATTTAGATTTATGAAAATCATAACATCTTTGCAGAAAGGTAGCCACTATGCCACTGCCACGTCGGTAACCATAGTAATGCTAATAGGCCTAGCCTTCAATGCAACAATTACATCAGTGTCTATGCCTCTAACATTCTGTCATAGGAGTAGTTGCTACACTAATTTTTCTTTTTCAGTTTTGTGTATCAGCCCAAAATGTGTCTGTAAAAGACACACAAGGCCATATTTACTAAGGAGTGCTACTCCATAAAAGACACCTTCCATGCTGGAAGGCAGCTTACTGCCCTATTCACGCGAATGGGCCATAATGGCCATATTTACTGAACAGCGTTACTCTATAAGATGCCTTCAGTACCGGAAGACAATTTACAACCTTCTTATGAAGTAGCACGGCTAGTACATATGGTCCAGATTATCTGGTCTCTAGTACCATTGCTAAAGAGGCCTGCATGAGTACTGAACAGTGCAAACGAAAACTGTCATGCTACTGCAACCAATGTCCTATACGTTAAAGCAACCACACTGCTTAACTTTCTTATGTGTCTCAACTGTTTTTCAAAACTTAGCTGACGTGAAAAGATGCAAGAGATAGATTTATTTTAAGCTTGAATGTTTTTGTAATTAATGATATATATATGTAATTAATGATATATATATATATAGAGAGAGAGAGAGAGAGAGAGAGAGAGAGAGAGAGAGAGAGAGAGAGAGAGAGAGAGAGAGAGAGAGAGAGAGAGAGAGAGAGAGATCTCCTGTAAAGCTACACACTGCTAAGTGTCTGTGCGAAAATGCCAAAATAAAAAAAACGGCACCTGTAAAGTTAATGCAACATTTTAATTGCTTACTTTAGAACGTTCAAGTCATCATTTAAATGAACATTGAGAATTTGCATGTTTGAAGAATTACTGGAACTAATAAATACACAATTCATCTTATCAGCTAAGTGCAGCACAGTTTTAATTTACATCCTGTGCAAAGCAGAGTTATGAACAGTGGAAAGAACATCTACATTTTTGCCAGTTTTACCGCACATGGATATTTATAGCCATATGGCACAATAATGCACAATAATGTCAGAAGTACACAGGTTCTGCGTAAAAGCTTTTTGACTGACATAATAAATTCCGCCAGCAAACTTTCTTATGAATTTATTTGACTCTGATCCAGATTGTTTCACGGGCATGTTTCCAGGTCATTCAAATGAATGCATGAAAGAGCTGGCTGCAGATCCTTCTGCCTGCTCTAAGTTCACTCACCTCTATCACCAAGGTATTCAAGTATGTGATTTGAATCCTATCCATTAGTTTTTAATCAAATGGAGACACTGATTCCTACCACATGGATAACATAATTTATTGTTGAAGATCTCCTGAGAGGCAGGTGGGACAATCGCTTCCATTCAGCAAATTGTCACAACAGGTAAAGTACGGTAAAAGAAAAGAAAAAAGGGGCGCATGTATAGCAAACAATTCAGATTTATGAATGAAGCAAGATTAACAAAATGTGAAAACATATAAACAAGGACTTTGCCAGAGCGATATGTTGCTGTAGTGCCCGATAAGGCCAGGTCCCTGCTGGCTACTACAGCGCCTGCTGTGGCGGACGCTGCAGGGACAAGAGCCACCCCACAATGGGGCCGGGCCTGCTGTGAGGGGGGACCGCCACACTGCGCCAAGAGAAACTCCTGCTCTCAAGAGAATTGAGAGCAGGAGTCGCGACGGAGCGCTAGGCCACGCCCCCCGGCGGTTCAGCCAATGAGGGGCGAACCTGCTGGGTGATGTCACAGCTGCGCCCCCGTCATTCCCCCCCGTCTTTCCCCCTGAAGCTTTCTGCAGACCAGGAGACTCGGCTGCACGTGCCGCCAGCCTCGCAGGCGCGTGTGCAGCGCAGGCACTGGGGACATAGCCTTAGGAGAGGTTGAGTCCCGCACTTAGCTTTCCGCCGATTCAAAAGCCGATGTTGTACCAGAGTGGTACGTCCAGCTGGAGCGCTGATCCTCTTGGCGGTCTGCTCAGAAGGGGGCACACTCTTCCTCGGGGCTGCGGCTGGCATCCTCCTCATCCACTGGTGTCCGTCCTCAGATGCACCGGAAGAGATGTCGCGGGTACCGGTATCCGGTCTCATCACTAGGGAATCCCCAGGGCTGTCAGCTAGTTGTGTGTCAGATGAACCCCATCAGATTAATGGAGATCTGTAGATAAGCTGGAATTTAGCGGGATAAAAGTCTAGGCTTCAGACAATATAATCAGCTAATTCCAAAAATCCATGCGTTCCGGCACGCCTGTGCCTTCCCCAGGGATAATCCACAATTTATACACACAAGAGAAGATGTGGCCTCATACTTAATTGATCAAAACGTTTTAGTGAGTTAACCCCTTGTTGGTAGACTATATGGAGATAACTAAACACCTCAAGGGGGGGCAGAAGGTAAAGGTGTCCCGGGCACGCTGGCTGGGAGAGCCCGGCAGCGCAAGTTGGCCCCAACCTCTGGCAAGGCCTGGCTGCTGGTCCTGTCGCAACCGGGCCCCGGCTCTCTCTCAGATGCCTGCAGGCCTCTATCACTGCCCCACGCCGACGGGCTTCTGTGATGTCAACGCCTGGAAATAGGCTTGGCCCAGCATCCGACACGTGTCAGCATGGAGGGAGACCCAGAGCGCGCCAGCTCGGCGTGGGACCGGTGGCCTGCAGTGAGGGAGAGCCGGGGCCGCGAGAGGACCAGCAGCCGGGCCTTGGCAGAGGTCGGGCCCAACTTGCAGTGCTGGCCGGACAGGCACCCTGCAGACATCCACAAGGCAAGTCTGTTTTTTTAAATATGTATTGGGGGTTTTGTTTATATGTATTAGGGGGGGGGCTTTTTAAAATGTGTTGGGGGAGTTGGGGGCATTTTTAAAGTATTGGGGGGGGCTTTTTAAAATGTAGTGGGAGTGGAGGGCAAGTGAGGGAGTGAGTGTGAGGAAAAGAGGGAGTAAGAGTGGAACGCAGGGGAGAGAAATACATGCAAGGCGGGAGGGTGGGTGATTGTGGAAGAGGGAGTGAGACGGAGGGGAGAGAAATACATGGAAGAGGGTGGGAAATAGAGGGGATTCATGAGGTGTGAAATGGGGGGGGGAGCGCTTCGCAATACAGACAGGGGTGGCCCGGACGCAACTCTAGTCCTGGGCACCGGGAAATCTGTGCGCATGCGCGTGCGTTTGTGTGTAAAAACAGCAATAATATTGCCCCAGAATTTTTTTTAAAACACCCCTAGGCAAGTAGCAGGAGGGGGGGGGGAAAGCCTTAAGGTATATTTGAGACTTTTTTTTTTTACCCCTGTATAACACCTTAAAAACTGTAGGGGTCGTATTATGTCCTAGGTCACACTATATTTGAGCCACTGCGGTAACTTTAGGCCACATAAACACTGACAACTCAAATACCTGTATTGGTTCCTTAGATAAGCCCTCTGAAAACATCACAGCAGCGTCTGTCAGAAAGCAAACGTCCCACCTCTCCTGTTTACCAACTGTAGACTGTAATACGTAATTGAGTTTGGCGTCTAGCCATGCTTTGGTCAACATTATCAAAGTGTCACTGCAGATTGTAACACAAATTGATTTATCATGAGAAAATAATAGCCTAGACTTCACATGTTGCAGCACTTTGTTCAACTGCATGATCCAGCATGGAATATAAATTCTGGAAAGATACTGTAGCAAACACCTTTAGCAGACCTGATACTTTTTGTATGATAAGGGGAGGGAAGTGACATCAAACGTCCATTCATTGTCCTCTTTACCCTCTTATTTTCTCTCCTCAGATATAGGTTTATCTATGTGTAGCACTGCTTCCCCCTCCCTCTGGGAGATCTTGCCCTGGCTACAGGTCTGTGTGGTGCTTTGTACCTCTCCAGGAGAGATGAGCTTCCGCGATGTTGTGGGGAACAGGACAGGCTTTTGGTGATCCTCAGGTTCTTCTCATAGGTGTCAGCGCTTCCAGTCAGAGTAGACTCCAGCAGCGCTGGAAGCAGTCCTTACCATAACAGTCTTTTCTCCTTTACTCTGCCCAGTAGACTGCGACTTAAGCAGAAGTTTATAAAAAGGGTCTTTATTGATGCAGCCACTGCAGGTGGTATCAAAGCGTTTGCATCATAGGGGAGAATGGGTCGCACACCCCTGGATGGTGCTGGCCAGCACGTAACATTGAGGCATTGTGCCTTGCACAGATCTTGAGCTCACTCAGCCACAGGAGGGTCAGAAGTCACGTCTCACTCCCAGCCGGGAGGAACTTGAACTGACTCTCTCCCGCCAGGAGGGGCTGAGCTCAATGCCTATAATTTGAACACTTCCTCCCTAAGTTCAGAGGGGGAGGGCACAGGGTCTGCACCATGATTGGCTGCACACAGACTCCTGTTCACCTCCACCCATGTCACTCAGAGAGGCAGCATGAGGAGGGGTAAACCCACAGGATAACCTGCCACTGTCTGTAGCTAGCAGAACTTATGTGACAGGAAGGCAGAAAGATAGTCTGGACCAGCCATGGCTTTATATGATATTTCTTTCAAGTCATCTTTGATAACATTACAGAGCTGCTCCCAATCCAGCCTAGCCACTTTGGAGTCTTGGGGGGGATAAAATTATGTTTCAATATTATTTTTCAACAGTCACTGAATTTAAAGTTGTGATTTGTACTTTGGAAATTTCATTCCAATGCATACAATGATAAAACGTAGGTTGATACGCCAGGTGAACACTGAATGCCCATTTCAGTTTTTATACTTTTTGTCTTAAAATTCAGGAAAGTACTGGGGTTCAGGCTGTTACTTGTATAAGAACAACCTAGTTGTTCACATTGTTACAGCATAAGAAACACCATTTATTTATTTATAAAATGTTTTACCAGGAAGAAATACATTGAGAGTTACCTCTCGTTTTCAAGTATGTCCTGGGCACAGAGTTAAGACAAATAATACCTGGTTACAAATACAGTTACATAAATGAACAGGGTATACATTATATACAAGACATTGCATACACAGTTAAAGAAAATATATATTATATTATACACTGCTGTTTAATTTGAGGAGAAAGTGGTCGAAAAAGTAGCAATATTGTTCTTGATCAGGCAAATACAAACTTTTTCAACTACCCAGAAAACATCTTAAGTTTATGTTTCCCTCATGCTCCAATAACAGCAACAGAAAGATTTATAATAGGATGCTATTTTAATAACATTTAAAAAAATCTATAAATATAAAACCAAGTTACACTTATTAACACCTCGAAGACAAGTCGAATGATATTTCTCAAGCCATTCACTCCGGCCCTAAAATGCTCTAATTGAGAAACATTTAACAGTCTGAAGTATGGAGAAGATATTTTAAGGAGTAATTGAGAGAGATTTTTACCCTTCTTATTTTCCATCTGATCATAGAGTGACTAATAAGTGAATACATAAATCTTCTGACTTTAACTAGACAGATGAAGGCAATTTTATTGCCTCCGTGTTCCAAAGGTTTTCTTTTGCACGCGTTACCTTTTGTTTTAATGGTGCTACATAAAATCTCACGTTAAATCATGCACCAGCTTTGACACACATCATTGCATTAATGAGTGCAATAACGTTGCCTACATCTGTATATGCCTACTTAGGCACAGCCTAAACACTTTTGCGTTGGCACTGTTAAAGCAGTTAAACAAATAAAGAAATAATACAATCACAGCAAAATTGCAATAACGGGATGAATTGTTTTACTTGTTGAGCTTTAAGTTAGCCGGAAAACCATAGAACTATTATTTTCATGGTTGGGGAAATGGTAAAGTGAGAGGGAGGGCATCTTCAAAGCTAACCCTCCAAAGAATAGTCTTAAAATAAAGAACAGCTGGGAGAACAATGGAGTTACTCACTAGTAAGCCACAAGGACTGTTTCTAACCTTCCATTTGATTACTTACTTAGAAAATAGCAGCCGTTTCTTGTTTTACTAATCATACATAACTTTTAAGTCGACGTAATATAGTGCATGATACACACTAGTTTTCAAAAGACGTCCAAAGGAAGACTGTTCATGCAAATGTTAAAAGAAATCAAAGCACACACAACGTCAGCAATTAGAGGCAAGCAATGTATACAATTATAGTGTGGTTTATTTCTTTGTCCGTCGTTAGGATGTTTTTGGAATAATCACGGGTGATTTCTTATACTGTGTCTGGCACAGGCTGCATTTCTGACAGACTTCTTCCTGAACAGGATATTCTTCTTTGTTGATACTGCTGCACTTTGGCTTGTACCCTGTATCTGGTAAAAAAAAATTGGGGGGGGTTCACACAGGCAATCCATTAAAGGGAAGTACTGTGTTGGTGTAGAATCACTGGGAACGGGCCTGACGATGGGACTATTCTCAAAACGTTGCCCCCTTTTACTGTATCATAATTTTTTTTTGTTATCCACCCTTTTTTCCCTCTCCCCAATTTTTGTTTTTTATTCCTCTCCATCCCATTTTTTTTTGTTTCTTCCATTTTTTGGGGCCAGCCTTTCCCAGTGTGAGCCACCTGTTTTATTTACCAGTTCCATTTTTTTTTTTGCCCTTTTCTATGCCTAGTCCTATATCCATTATAGTGAGCCAAGCCAAGTATTTCTTGCATTTAATTTGGTCTATTTCTTAGCCTTATTTTTGTCTTTGAGCTAACTTATCTGTGTAGCCGTGCCCCCTTCTTAACTCCGGTGGGGGGGCTGCAGGGTGGATTGGAGCCGCCAGAGCTCCGCTCAGGACCTGGAGTGCGGGGGCCGCCCTTTTAGGTCCCACGCATGCGCAGTGTATGTAGAGTTGCGGCAGACATTTTGGAGTGGCTCCGCAAGACAGCGCAGGACTACAAGTCCCAGGTTCCTCAGGGAGGGAGACCCACATGGGGCGTATGAGCCAATAGGGCTCCAAGCAGAGAGGAGAGACAGGATATCCTCCGCAGCGGAGGACACGCGCGCCAGTCAGACAGAGGGTGGCAAGAAGATAGGTAGTGTCCAGGAAGCAGTGCTAGTCTTGCCCCTTAGACCCTGAGTCACAACCAGTTGTGTTGTAGAGAAGACCCCAGATAGTGACGCTTCCCCTTTAGTGTGTTCCTGCACCGGTGACCGGACGGCCACGCAGTGCCCTGCGGCCTGGGACCAGGCCACCGACCATAGAGACATTAGGTGAGACACTCAGCTGGAGCTCACCCAAGAGGCGGATCAGGACCCTAAGGCGTGAGGGGATTGGTGTTGGAGGCAAAGCTGCTTGGGACCTGACCAATCCTATTCCATTAGCTGTACCTGGGTACAGGAGTGCCCAGGGCTGTATTTAAGTGCACCAATGATTCACACAGGGGTAGTGCTACCTCACACTTTGGGTGGGACTGTTCTACAGACACCGGGTGTTAAGGTGCCTAGGGCACCCTCAGTACTTTGGGGGAACAACACCGGGGTGTTGGGTATTGTGCTTGGATATAGCATTGTGGGCATGTTATTGTTATATTGTATAGTAAAGAAGTTATATTATACCAGGTTGTATAGTCATTATTGTGTCCTATGAGGAGTCATCCCGCTTACGCTGGGATCGTCATAGGTGGAGGCGCTGCACCGCAAGGTATCGTATCCCAGGCTTCCCAGAAGCGGAGGCGCTGGTCTTCTGTGAGCCTCACAGGTAACAGCAGCACGAGTAGTTGCCCGCGTAGTTCCAATAGGCATAGGGAAAGGGGGCTACATCTGTATATTTGGATTCACTTTGTATGGTGTCTTTTATACTTTATCTCAGTAAAATATCCTTTGGATTTATAATGGATTCATTTATTTTCAAAGTGTGTGGTAATTAAAAGCCTGTCACTTTTTTTCTCCTGCCTGATTGAGCCTGCAGTGGGTGTGGTTACTTTATTGCTAACCTAACACACCTGGTTGGTGTGTGTCCATATTTAAACAGAGGTTTCAAACAAATCCTGAGCTTGCGATACCTGATCTGTGTGACTGGTTGATTTTAAGTGCTGGTTGTATTAAGTGTGGAGTTAGAAACAGGAGTTGGAACCAGGAAAGGGTTAAACAAGGTATAGTATATTGAAGCACAGTTAATTGTTAGTACTTATAACTCCATAGTTGCAATAATGAGCAGGACTGAAAATGCCACTCAATGCACATCTTGCCACATGTATGTGCACTTGGAGCAGCTGTTACAGAGAGCATACTGTTGTGGGAAGTGTGAGCGGGTGCTCTCTTTAGAGTCAGAGATTGCTGATCTGAAGAGGAAACTTGCAATATTGAGGGACATTGACAATCTTGAAATTAGTTTAGTGTTCGCTGAGCAGGCCCTGGCTGGGTCAAGTGATGCGGTGGCGCTGTGAGTGAAGAGCAGGTAGGTAGCTGTGTAACAATTAGGAGAAGCAGTGGGAAGAGGAAGAGGCAGGCCAGTTCTGAGCTGACACACCATGTTGAGTAAAGATATTGGGAGTGTCAGGACAGAAATGGCAGGGCTGGGTGAGACTGATTCTTCTAGCAGCCAGGGGATTAGTTCCTCCAGCACAGAGGTGACTTGGGATACTCAGAGACCAAGAAAGATTGTGGTGGAAGGGGACTCCATTACTTGGAAGGTAGATAGGGCAATCTTTTGCCATGACCGCATGAACCAAACAGTTTGTCTCCCAGGTGCTCGGTTTTGGCACATTGCAGATCGGGTAGACAGATTGTTGGGAGGGGCTGAATTGACTTGGCAGTCTTGGTACATGTTGGCACCAATGACAAAGTTAGAGAAAGATGGAGGGTCCTAAAGCTTAAGGCAAGGACCTCCAAAGTAGTATTTTCTGAAATACTACCAGTACCATGTGCTACCACAGGGAGACAGTCCAAGATAATTATGCCCCTTTACAAAGCATTAGTAAGACCACACCTTGAATATGGAGTACAATTTGGGGCACCAATCCTAAGAAAAGACATTATGGAACTAGAGAGAGTGCAGAGAAGAGCCACCAAATTAATAAACGGGATGGACAATGTAACTTATGAGGAGAGGCTAGCTAAATTAGATTTATTTACATTAGAAAAGAGGCGTCTAAGAGGGGATATGATAACTATATACAAATATATTCGGGGACAATACAAGGAGCTTTCAAAAGAACTATTCATCCCACGGGCAGTACAAAGGACTCAGGGTCATCCCTTAAGGTTGGAAGAAAGGAAATTTCACCAGCAACAAAGGAAAGGGTTCTTTACAGTAAGGGCAGTTAAAATGTGGAATTCATTACCCATGGAGACTGTGATGGCAGATACAATAGATTTGTTCAAAAAAAGGTTGGACATTTTTTTAGATGGGAAAGGTATACAGGGATATACCAAATAAGTATACATGTGACGGATGTTGATCCAGGGATTAATCCGATTGCCAATTCTTGGAGTCAAGAAGGAATTTATTTTTCCCCTTATGAGATATCATTGGATGATATGACACTGGGGTTTTTTGTTTGCTTCCTCTGGATCAATAAGTAAGTATAGATATAGGATAAAGTATCTGTTGTCTAAATTTAGCATAGGTTGAACTTGATGGACCTATGTCTTCTTTCAACCTCATCTACTATGTAACTATGTAAAGATTAGAAAGGTTAATGCATGGCTTAGAAAGTGGTGTAGGAAGGAGGGATTCGGGTTTTTAGAGCACGGGGACTCCTTTTCTGAGAGGTGCAATCTTTATGCTAAGGACTGATTGCAACTCAATGAAGAGAGATATTATATATGTGCAAGGTGGGAGAATGTTAAAGAGGTTGGAGGAGATTTTAAACTAGGATGGAGGAGGGAGGGGCAAGAAACAGATAACACACTAAATAGAATAAATGGGAATGGGGAAATAGCTAGGGGTTATGGAAATAGATTGGGGGCAAGTGCGAGTTTGTTCAGCAGCGAGACACCCACAGTAAATACAGATAATACTAGAAAACTTCTGAAGACTAAACCCAGAAAGGCAGGAGCAGATAAGATAATAGTACAGACAGGGAAAAAATGCATGCTTGCTTATTCAAGAAGCCTGACAGATAAAATGGGGAAGTTTGAATTAATAGCTACAAGGGAGCAGTATGATATCATAGGCATTACTGAAACCTGGTGGGAAGAAACTCATGACTGGACAGTTAATTTAGAGGGTTATTCCCTTTTTCGGAAAGATCGAGCAAATAGAAGAGGAGGTGGAGTATGTTTATATGTTAAACCGGATCTAAAACGTATTATAAAGGGAAGATATTTATGAAGGAATGATGAAAATGTAGAGACCTTGTGGATAGAAATTAGCAGTAAAAGTATAAAGAAAATGTTTGTAGGAATATACTATAAACCACCACATATCTGTGAGATTGAGGAAGCAGAAATGCTTTTGCAAATGGAGAAGGCATCAAAACTAGGTCATGTTTGCATAATGGGGGATTTGTATTATCCAGTCAGACTGGGGCAATGAGATTAGCATTGCAACAAAAGGAAACAGGTTTTTCGGGGTGCTTAAAGACAAAGACATGACCCAAATTATTGAGGACAGAACCAGGAGAGGGGAAGTACTGGATTTGGTCATATCAAAAAATGTAGAAGTAATAACAAATAATCAAGTCCGGGAACATTTGGGTAACAGTGATCATAATTAAATTTCAATAGTAGTGCCGCAGGAGGAAGCCACAACCTTTATATTAACGAACAATTGGTTAACTGAGGAAGAATTTCATTGGTGGCTTGATTAAAGTAAATTTAATTTAGGCCCTGATGGCATACATCCAAGAGTTCTCAATGAGTTAAGTTCAGTAATAGCCAAACCATTCCATTTAATATTCAAGGACTCCATTTCCACAGGCTCAATAAAGCAGCATGTGGTGCCTATATTTAAAAGGGAGCTAGATCACAACCGGGGGATTACAGACCTGTAAGTCTGCCATCAATAGTGGGGAAACTACTTGAAGGTTTAGTATGGGATAATATTCAGGAATACCTTATGGACAACAAAATTATTAGTAATAGTCAGCATGGATTTATGAAAAATAGATCATGCCAAACTAACCTTATTAGTTTCTTTGAGAAGGTAAGTAGGAATTTAGACCAGGGTAAGGCTAAGTCCCCGGTGGTGACAGCGGAGCGCGCCGCACACCAGACACTAACATCAATCAGGCAGGCCCCAGTGAGTTCTCGTGTGTTGGCTCACACAGTGCGGTTGTGTGTCAGCCAGCAGGGGAAACAACGCAATTGTCTTCCCGTGCGGCAACGCAGCCATGTGGTGCGCTGGGAGCCGATAGCAGGGAGATAGCTTTTTGGCTTTATTTTTGTTAAATAAATCATGACACGGTGTAATATGTCCTGTGTTGTGTTTCATCTGAGGTTGTATTTACCTAATTTTAAGAACTGCTAAGGAACAGATGATTGTTATTATGTTCTGATATGTAAAACCATAGAATTCAAAGAGGGTGTACATTTCTTTTCACACAACTGTATATAGTAAATGCTTTCCCCAAAATTAAAATGTGTTATTGTGCAAAAAGCAATAATTGAATCTATATTTTTATTTATTTTTTTAAAACAGTCTTAATCCTAAAAAAATATCTACTGTGTGTAGAATGAAAGTTAATAATTATAGGCAACGTACCTAATTTGCTGTGTTTCTGTTTTGTTACTTTGTATTAACATAATGCCATGGCTATGACCTTTAACAGTTGTTTTGATAGATGTATGAGGCAAACATTGTTCTCCACCTTTTCCATTAGTTTCCTCTCACAGTACTAATAACAATTACACTAATTAAAGCCTTTCAACAAAAGTAGTTCTACTGAAGGTGGTAAATGTAGCTGTTTAAAGTGGAATAAAGAGGTTAGAATACAAATGGAAGTCATCAGAACAAATTTCACTAATACTAAGTCTCGTGATATTTTTCTTACTAAATACTTTAGTATTTGTTCTGCTAGATTCAGTGGGAAAACAGACATTTGAGTGGCCAGCTACTCTGAATCACAATACCTTTCGACAGCGGGGGCTTCTCTAATGGTTTTTAATGTCTTAGAGGTATTACATTAGGAAAGCAGTGGAACTGCTTTTGAGTGCACCAAACCAATCCTTTTTTTTTTTTTTTTTTACTCTGTTTTAAACAGTGAGGAAATGTTGGCAGTAAAAAATGCATAATTATATTTAGTTTTGTATAGTATACCAGATGGAGCTCTCCTAAACATGTAGTCATTTTTCCTTCACCATACTGTGCAGCAGGGTGTCTGATGTCACCTCTATTTTTTATCCTACTCACTAATTTTTAAACTGTGTATTTTATTCCAAAAACCAGACCAAGACCTACATTCTAATGCTGAATGCTAAAACCGCTAAGGCACGCTCAGTGACATCACTAGACTTTAAATAATCTTTTTTGAGAAGCCCAGGATAAGACAAGCTTCACTGGTAGTCAGCACAGAAAACAAATCTGTGCAGCCTGGTCGGTTGGAGCTTAGAATAAACGGCACAGGTTGCATAATCTGGGCCTTTTTAATGTAGCAATGCCCCTTTTTTTTGGTGGTGGGAGGGGGAGATTCCTACCTGAATCAGAGGGTCCTCTTGAGCTGTTTCATGGTCCACTGATGGCTGGACCCCATCAGTTCCGGAGATATTTGCCGTTTGTTTGTGCCGATTTCAACACACACAAAAACTCTAAACATGGCTGAGAGAAGTCCAAACATGGCCAATAGAAAGCCACAACGTTATTTCACAGTGGACACCAAACTTGCTGTTCCTAAACCGGTCGGGGGACCACAGATGAGCCCTGGGAATCCCACGGTTCTAAACAAAAACAGCCGGGGAGGGCGGGGAGATAAAGTTGGTCATCTGTTGTGAAGGGCATCACATTGAGCTCACATTTATTTCTAGGAAGAGTTGCATCTCTAAAAACTGGATACATCCTTCACAGAAGAACTGTATTCTTTGTTTTGTGATGTCATTTATGACACTCAAAGTATCTTACTAAGTTTTTGGGACCTCCTGCAACAGAAGAAAGCTGTGCTACTTACCCTTTCCTTTTCATTGAGTGTCGTGGAAGGGAACATACAATAGAAAGAGAAAAGGTTGTTCACTACTTCTGTCTCTTGGTAATTATTGTTATAATATGAACACACATTGATGTACAACCATACTTAATAGAATCACAATTATTTACCATATTAGGCCAGACAAACATATCCTACATTCAGACACAGTCTTCGCAAGCTCAAAACCCAAACCCACTACATTGTATATACATTTGTTATTTGGAGTGGTAAAGGTATGTAACTTAATGTATATTACGAAAGACAAAAAGATCCCAATGCTACATCCAATATGACAAAGTATTTAGTACATTACTGTGTATGTTGTCTATAATGTTTCTTCATAAGCAGCGGGACTTCGCTGAAACAATAGTGTAAAAAACATTTAATCCTGACATTTCTTCTTCCTATCTAATGCCATATTAAACATTCTTTAGGCATTGTCATTCGATATGACTTAAAACAAATGTAAGTCTCTTTCTGACTTCCCGGAAAACATTTAATAAAATATGACAAAAGGTAGGAAAACAGCATTACGTCACATTAATGAGTAGTAGTTTAAAACGCCCCACTACTTAAAGATTTTGGAAAATAATATTGTAATATTTTATCCAAGCCTTCTAAAATTACACATATGAAGCCACTCTATAATTCATAGACAATTATAAAGCAAAATCTAAAAAAATACTACTCTGGATCACACTAAAATAAACAGAATGAAACCATAGAAAGGGGTAGAGTATTTAAACAAAAATTCTTTCCCTTATCATTAAATGTATCACAAGATGATTGGTTCTAATGTGACATGTACAGATGGCTCAAGCATTATATGGTAAAAATACTTCCCTTTAAAAAGCTTTTGCCATGGAGTGTTTATCATATTTTAGGATCGTTTGTATTCCTTTGTTTCCTTGCATCCATTTGCAAAAGTATTGTACAGTAGGCAATGGGCTGCATGGATCCCTCAGACATTCCTAACTTCTGGCGCCCACTAGATGGATTTCTGGTGGAGTACGTATCAAGTTTTCGGAGCATTCCTTCAAAAACATGTGCACATTGCATAACTGTGGCTCTGCATCACTTTGCATCCTTGTGTCAAGGTGCTCTGCTCCAATTTTTCTCCAATTGCGCCATTGAGTGTTTTGTGGATTGAAGGAGTTTGGGAAGGGGATAGCACAATATTATAATTAGATGTATAAAATATTGTGCAGTTTTGGGTACAAATTTCCTTTCTCCATTAAATTAATCTGCAAGCTTTACATGGCATTAATTTCTGCACCTATGAGGTCTATGGCAAATGTAAGAAAAACATTATCAAGTTTCATACTGTATATTCACATGTGATTGACGTTATTGCACCGTTATCTTGCGGTGTGGCACTAAATTGGGTGATCGTTCCACTCTCGGCTCCATTGTATTGATTTGCAAATTTCATGATAAAGTGTTACAATTCACATAAGCGGAAACATGGGCAGTGACGTTTGCTCCATGTCTATGTCCATGGTGCAAGTTGATGTCAATGAAAACTTTTGCCCTGTGTTTTGAAGCAAATTGCACCATGTTGATACATAACCCTTCTGGAGCAGTTGTTATGGACTAATTCGTTTGTCATCATACGACAAAGCAGAAGTGTCCTGCATTATAGATAATCACAAGCTTCTGCACATGGGGGAGAACAGGTGAAGAGTAACTCGATACATGGTTGCTACAGATACAATGTTATGAGGCTCCTTATCATCAATAAAACAACAAATACTTATTTTTTGGACTTGACACACACATCAGTGCTTTTGTATATTACAACATTGTAGCTCAGCTCATTTCTTTCGGTCTGCATTGTTTTCCAACAGCTTTCTTTGACTTTTAAATGTTCAGTGTATTTAGAAATAATGCACTTTCTTCATTTTTTTATTTAATAACAACACCCTTGACCTTGTGCCTTTTTTTTTTTAATGACACTTTGTGACCTGTCCTATGATTTCAACATGATTAGATTATTTTTCTGTATGAGAATAGCACTCAATTCAGGATGACGCCCTGCTGTAACTGGGTTAGCAGTTAGTGCCAACCAGGGACGGCTGACAGTGCCATCGTTTTCTTAGGCGTGCCCTGGCAGGCTTTGCTTCACAGCCGATAAACCCGCTCTTCTATCCCATAACATCATGTATAGCTATTGTGCAAATCTATAGTATATCATTTTCCTGTTGCTTTGACCTTGCATTCTTGTTTCCTCACAGAATGAGGAATGAGGCACTTAGACGATTACAACATATTACCCAAGACAATAATTTGTGTTTTCATATCAAAGCTCATGCCTAATTGCCCTTTCTTTTTCAGGTTATCAAAAAGGACACAGGGTTTTGGAGAGATTTTGGGTTTGGAATGACTTGTCAATATCGTTCAGACTTCATTAACATAGGTGAGCTGGCTTTGGGAATTGCGGTTTGTTGCTGCCACCTGCAGTTCATCTGTAAAGGAATGTTGAAGACTAAAAGCACTCATGGGCACTTTCACTTGTGTGGTTTTGGTTTAAAACTTTTTTTGTGTTTTAGTTTTGCCAGAAATCAATGGTTTTGATTTTTTTTTAATTAAAAAAAACTAATTTAAATATGCAAACGTGTATACATTATATATATATATTTATATATATATGTAGAGGTATCAGTACCGTGTTAGCCGAGCTTCAATAATCAAAAAATAAATAGATGATACCGTTCTGTGGCTAACGAAATGCTTTTATTTGTGCGAGCTTTCGAGATACACTGATCTCTTCTTCCGGCGATGTTACAATGAATGAAGCAAAAGGTAAACTTAAAAACAGTGTCTCTTGGAATGTTATCTGTGCTGTTCCTTCCCCCGGTGTGGATGTGTTTTATGGCTAGAGGTGTCAAAAGGGTACTGAAAGCAAGTGAAGAAAGAGTGTGTATGTGTATCAGTGTGAATAAAAATGAATGGAGAGCCCACAGTATATACAGTGCTTTACACAAGGTGTGTGTGAAGTGGGAGTGGATATAAATGGTGTGGGTGGGTGTGGAAATGTGAGAGTTTGTAGCACAACTAAAAGTGTGTGTGGATACTTACATGATGTCCCGCCTTGACTACTGCAACCTTCTAACTGGCATTCTCCTTGTCCGCCTATCTCAACTCTTTGCATCCAGACTCATCTGCCTCACTCACTGCTCCACTTCTGCTGTGCTACTATGCAAATCCGTACACAAGCTTGCCATATCATCCTAGAATAAAATGTAATCACTAGTTCTAACAATACTCTCAACAACGATGGTGCCCCACTTTCATCTCAGCCCTCAGTCCCCAAATATATCCCTAAACGCCCCTCTGTTCTGCCCACAGCATCCGCTTTTCCTCCTGCCTTATCACCTCCTCTCAGTCCCACCTACAAGACTTCTCCTGTGCTGCATCCTCTCTGGAAATCCCTACCACGCACCAGCAGACTTTCCACCAGCATTCAGATATTTATAAAGTCCCTGAAAACTGAACTTTTCAAGGAAGCCTATCTGGCATATCCCTAACACCCCCACCACCCCTCCCCCCTAACCCTATTGGGACCAGCTGTGCTGCTGGACAAAACTCCACACTAACACCCCCTAACATCCAAACACCCAAACCTTAATGGGATCAGCTGTGTGGCTGGCATACTCTATCCAACAATGAGCAGCCACTTTACCTTATGTTTCAACATGGCCCCTTACAGTATTCCCTCTAGAGTGTAAACTCCCACGAGCAGGGCCCTCATTGCCTTCTGTATATGTGTGTGCTTGTATGTCCTTATTTGGTATGTTATTCTGATTAACTCCATACACAACTGTGGAATATGCTGGTGTTTTGCAAATAAACAATAATAATAACATATATGTTAGGAAGGGGACGGATGTGATGGTGGGTGACATTGGGGAGAGTGAGTGACACTAAAATGATGCGATTCCAGGTGTGAGAGGAGGTGGGGCCAGCAGAAGACAGGGAAAATCCAGTTTGCAGTTAATCCCTGCAGGGAGTGAGGGGGGAGTTTGGCGCAATAGAACAGGACCTGAACCCGAATCTGTAGCAGAAACAAAGTTTTAGTTTGTTTCTGCCTCTGATTAATGCCCACAGATCAGAGCTGTGTTCAATTTAACTCCAACCTGTGTGGGCAGGCCCAGATTTTAAATAATAAACAAATGCCAAAGCGCAACTACCCAGATACCATATCAAAAACATATTACATAGTGATAATAAGTGCTTAACTGAAGTGGCAAAGTGAATAAATTAATAGATATAACAATGTGTGTATGTGTGTATGTGTGTATGTGTGTATGTGTGTATGTGTGTATGTGTGTATGTGTGTATGTGTGTATGTGTGTGTAGTGTGTATGTGTGTGTAGTGTGTATGTGTGTATGCGTGAATATGTGTATATATGTATGTGTATATATGTATGTGTATAT
Organism: Ascaphus truei; assembly: GCF_040206685.1. Classification (NCBI taxonomy): domain Eukaryota; kingdom Metazoa; phylum Chordata; class Amphibia; order Anura; family Ascaphidae; genus Ascaphus; species Ascaphus truei. Next base: position 311,901,704 of record NC_134483.1, on the reverse strand, counting down.
ATGTATGTGTATATATGTATGTGTATATATGTATGTATGTGTATATATATATATATATATATATATATATATATATATATATATATATATGTATGTATGTGTATATATATATATATATATATATATATATATATATAGACATATGGAGACCAGGGGATCCTGATAAAAAGAGACAGCACACTGCAGGTATGGTATCAAAAAAGTGTATTCAGCGCCCTGAGGAAGGTCCCGAAACGTTGGCGGCCTTGTGTTACTGAATACACTTTTTTGATACCATACCTGCAGTGTGCTGTCTCTTTTTGGCTATCAGGATCCCCTGGTCTCCATATGTCTACATACTCTCTATGGGACAAGCATCTGCCTCCTGCAACAAAACCGTGAGTGCTAATCTCCATACCTGACTATATATATATATGTATATATACAGTGTTCGACAAACCTATACATTTGCTCGCCCCGGGCGAGTGGATTTAACCCCCGGGCGAGTAAATATTGGCCCAAGCAGCACACGTTTGGTACTAGGTGGCGAGTAGATTTTTTTTTGTGTGGCGAGTAGATTTTTTGGTGATTTGTCGACCAATGTATATATATATATACAGCTAAACCCCGTTATAACGCGGGTCTCGGGGTCCACCCCGAGATCACTGCGTTACTAACGGGGTCGTGGGAAAAAAAATGGCCGCCGCTTTAATGCAGATTCATCCCGCGGGACAGGAGATGGGAGCGGGCATGTCCCTCCGCTCCCCGCTTCCCCCTGTCACCGCGGGACAGCCCGCGGGGCAGGAGATGGGAGCGGGGATGTCCCTCCGGTCCCCGCTTCCCCCTGTCACTGCGTGACAGGCCGCGGGGCAGGAGATGGGAGCGGGCATGTCCCTCCGCTCCCCGCTTCCCCCTGTCACCGCAGGACAGCCCGAGGGGAAGGAGATGGGAGCGGGGATGTCCCTCCGGTCCCCGCTTACCTCTGATCCCTCCATGTGCCCGGAGCTCCCGCTGCCTGCATGGAGGTGGTAGCGGGGGGTTTCTTCTCCCCACCGCTGTCCCTGGCGCTCCCGCTCGGGAGGAGGGGGGGGAGCGGGTGGTGGTGCTGGTCGCGGCCTTTCCTCTGCTCCGACCCCACCCCCCGTCTGTGTAGAGTGAGAGAGTGTGTGTGTGTATGTATATATGGGAGAGAAAGTGTGTGTATGTGGGTGTGAGTGTGTGTAAGTGTCTGTGAGTGTGTGTAAGTGTCTGAGTGTGTGTGTAAGTGTGTGTGAGTGTGTGTAAGTTTGTGTAAGTGTGTGTAAGTGTCTGTGAGTGTCTGTGAGTGTCTAAGTGTGTGTAAGTGTGTGTGAGTGTGTGTGAGTGTGTGTGAGAGTGTGTGTGAGTGTCTGTGAGTGTCTGTGAGTGTGTGTGCAGTGTACAGTGTGTGTGCAGTCTGTGAGTGTGTGTAAGTGTGTGTGAGTGTCTGTGAGTGTCTAAGTGTGTGTAAGTGTCTGAATGTGTGAGAGTGTGTGTGAGTGTGTGTGAGTGTCTGTGAGTGTGTGTAAGTGTGTGTAGTGTGCAGTGTGTGTGCAGTGTGTCAGTGTGTGCAGTGTGAGCAATGAGCAGTGTGTGTGCAGTGTGCAGTGTGCAGTGTGTGTGCAGTGTGTCAGTGTGTGCAGTGTGAGCAATGAGCAGTGTGTGTGCAGTGTGCAATGTGTGTGCAGTGTGTGTGCAGTGTGTCAGTGTGTGCAGTGTGAGCAATGAGCAGTGTGTGTGCAGTGTGTCAGTGTGTGCAGTGTGAGCAATGAGCAGTGTGTGTGCAGTGTGCAGTGTGTGTGCAGTGTGTGTGCAGTGTGTCAGTGTGTGCAGTGTGAGCAATGAGCAGTGTGTGTGCAGTGTGCAGTGTGTGTGCAGTGTGGCAGTGTGAGCAATGAGTAGTGTGTGTGCAGTGAGTGTGTGCAGTGTGTGCAGTGTGTGCAGTGTGCAAAAAAAATTTTTTTTTTTTTTTTTTTTTAAAACGGGAGCCACGGGAAAACCTCGTTATAACCTAATCGCGGTATAACGAGGCGCGTTATAACGGGGTTTAGCTGTATATATATATATATATATATATATATATATATATAAAGTGGATATTTCTAAGATTTTAAAAACAACCAACAGACCTTACAGAAATTTGTGGGATGTAGTTAGAGTGCAACTCCCAGAAGACATATAGAAACCCAGAAAAAACACACACACAGTGCAGTATGTTTGATAAATTTATATATATGAAATAGGGTGGATAAGATTACACTCACAAATTGGAAGTGTAATCAGGCTCACCAGTAGTATAGAAATCTTCTTGTAGTTCTCAAATGAAAGAGACAGGAACATAGTATAATCCCATAAAATAATCTTTATACATAAAAAATAAAATAAACTCACAGCCAGATATAAAAGGCATTGGAGAGCGCAGGCTAAACATATCCGTTTCTACCTCTTGACAGCTGTGCATGTCTCTGTGTATGGCATCACCGCCAAACAATTAGTCCCAGAGCCATGGAGTGGGGAAACCAACGGATATTCAATAGTCTCACCTCTGTCCAATGTCTCCAATCAGGGTGCTGGTTTGGAAGAGGGACAGTCACAGCAAACTTGCCCTACGCATTTCACAGGGTAACCTGCTTCCTCAGCTTTTAAACACGCCTAAAATAACTATCATTTGTAATATCAATATGACAAAAAGATACAGGGAGCACAACAAAATACATATTTTGTTTGGCTTGCATGTACATCATACCGTATACAAGAAACTTACATTTTTGTCATCATTTTTTGATGCATAGAAAAGAAGAAAAAACAGACGTTGAATTTGATACACCCTATCACTTCATTTCTTACTTCAATAAATACTTCCCAAATCAAATGTATTTGTGAAAAATATCTTAATTCATTGGCCTTTATTCTTTAAAACCTTGTTGGCCTGTGCTTTTAGTCCCATTGATTTGAATGTAGCTAAACTGTTCTCCAGCAAAGGGAAGCAGAATTACAGCATATTTAATAGGGTCAGTGACCCTTTGAAATTCTTCACATTAATCGACTAAAACAGGCATTTGCATCTCATTACATTGATTCTCTCTTGGTTAAACTTGACAGTCTCTCTGTATAACTTTTATGCACTTGTTTTTTGTTGTCCTAGGTGGGTTTGATATAGATATCAAAGGCTGGGGAGGAGAAGATGTTCATCTATATCGCAAATACCTACACAGCAACCTTATCGTGGTCAGGACACCTGTGAAGGGTCTTTTTCACCTCTGGCATGAAAAACGTTGTGTGGACGAATTGACCCCAGAGCAGTACAAAATGTGCATGCAGTCCAAGGCCATGAATGAGGCTTCACATGGACAACTAGGCATGTTAGTCTTCAGGCATGAGATAGAGGCACACCTCCGTAAACAGAAACAGAGAAACAGCCTGAAGAAGTCATGAATGCCACAAGTAAACGTCCTGTGTTTATAACCGGTATCTTCTAAAGCCATTGGTGCAGACAAACACAATGGTGGTCATCAAGATGCTGCACAAGAGAAATGGAGAACGAGGAAGATGAACAGCTTGAAGAACTTCCAGTTTTCCTAAAAAGGAGCTCCAGTAGGTATTACATATTTACAAAGAGTTAACTGAAAAAGGCTGGAATAAATGAAAATGGTTGCAAGAAAGAACTGAGGAAGCAGGATTTTTTTCAGAACGTAATAATTGGGGCAATAAAAGATATTTATTGTTAAGTGATGAGTAACAGAAGGATGTCCGTGGGAAGAAACACAAGCTTTCAAATATTACTACCAAGGAATACCTCCTAAGCAGCTGTGTTACTGCAGCAATCATTTGTTTTTCTTTACGTGCACTGAACTGACTGCAGCTGCAATGGAACACAATGGTTATACCAGAACTAAAATACAGTATGAAGTAATGAAAAACTTTAAAGGTACAGCAATAATAAAATATTATCTTGCCATTAATCTGCAAGGGGTCTGCTGTGAAGCCCAACCCTGCTGCTGGATTATTGTGGAAATAGAGAGATGTTGTATCATTTGTTTGTTTTTTACAACAATGCAGTTTGATTGTATCTTAGGAATTGTGTGTTTAGAATATCTAAGGATCTACAAAGAAATCCATTGTAATGCCAAACCTCAAAATGTTGCTACAACATCTGAAACCAAAAATGAGAATCAATGCACCTATACGTTTTCTGGAGGATATTCAGAAATCAGGACAACTACTTTTGGTTCTGATTATAAGTAAAGACAGAGGCATATCTATAGGGGCAGGTGGGGGGGACAACACCACAAATAGGAGTAAAAGAAGAGCAAGTCAGCTGTCTGTAGGATCCCCTATCTGTTGACTACTGGCTATGGTCACATCAAATTGCCCACACTAAAACCAGGATCAATACATTAATACTACAACACTGATAGAAATGGTCAAGATAGGCCATGCAGACAGCCTTGTTTATCCAATGTAAGTGCACTTTTCTTAGGCTTGCAGATTGTATTCTAAAGATAAGTGATCATTTAGTCGACAATAGCACAGATGAAGTTGTTTTTATTCCTTAAAAGGGTATTTTTTAGACCACAATGGCAAAATTCAACATGAAGTACATGAAACCTGCTTATAAAAGATCAGCATTGCAAGAAGTATAATCATTGTATTTAGGTTTAATTGCTACTTTTAGATGTAATGGTCAAACCGGTTTAAGAGGTAGAATACAGCCTTGTAGAGGGCTAACAAGTGAACAAGCATTTTGCTTTGAAAATGTAAAATATATCTTATGTACTGTAACAATTACTTGAATTCAAGAAAGAAGTGAATTCTGTCATTACAAGGGTACTAGAGATATGTTCTTTTCGTATTTTGATTTGTATCAAATATGGCTCCTTTGCTGCAGTGACGGTGGAGAGAGGAAAAACAACACGCATGGATTATAAAATAAGCAGATAACTAGGAACAGCGTCATTTATCAAAAATCAAATGGTCATTAGGCAACAAATTATTTCTCAGGCAGAATACAGTAACACCACATTTTCTGAATGAATGTTCAGTTAGCAACACTCGGACATAAAATGTATACACAACAACATGTATCAACTGGTTGTTATTGCTTGTTGTTAAAAACAGCTACAAATAGACTCTTAAAACCAAATGGAATCTCTTTGCCCATTAAGTAATAACATTGTCAATGACTGAATTCAATCTACTGTAGGTTCTCCCATTTCAAACCCACTAGCCCAGTGCTCCTCCCTGGTATGGTGATGACAATATTGGCTTGATATTCATGCCACATGGTTTGGTTTTGGTTCCCTGAGGTGCAAAGAGCCTCCGTGTCATGTTGATGCAAAAGGAAAATCAGCTTGCCTCAGCGTGACGAGATCTTTGTGGAGCAGGTTTATTGTGCACGTATTGTTCTGCAGTGCTATATAACAAGTAACTTATTCGTTATGCATCAAAGTTTTATGACAATACTCTCTCCAGCCTGCCCATGATTTTGTAATGCAAACATTAAGAATACATAGCACTGGTGCTTAAATTCATGCAACAAAAAAATTACCCAAATTAAGTTAGTTTTTACTTTAATTTCTTCCCCTCCTTTTACTTGTAATACGTTATATCTTTCTCTTGTTTGGCAAATGGCTGATGTGGCAAACTGGAATCATAGGGTTCCCCCTCTGTCCAGTTTCCAGAATACACCAAAGTGTGCAGTCAACACCAAACATATGGGTTATTCACTAAATGGCAATATCTTTTAGTGATCGTTCATTCCCATTCACGTGAATGGTTGTTAATGGCTAATGCACTTTTGTGAACTACCAAGAGAAATGTGTACTGTAGTCCATGCATTTCTGCTTTTTATGTGTACTGGCGTGTAAATAAAATGGAGTAAAATAGAGACATAAATATATATTTTTATGAAGTATTAAATGATTGTTACAATCATGGAGACTGTGCTCTGTTTACCCCAGTCTGATTCTCAGGAGGAGGTCACAGAGTTGCATTTTATTCTTTTAAAATAAATCATGTACTATGAAAGATTTACATACTCAATGCAGTCAATGTTTATATCTTAAATATTAACTTTAATTATATATGTACAAATAATTTATTTGCCAACAGAAGAGGCACAATATGCTTTCCAGATATACATTTGCATTTAGTTTGTTGAATTTAGTATTGTTCTGTATGTCCTATCTGTTGCTGCTCTTAAAAAAAAAAATACACAGTGTAGTTTATTTGTAATTTAGGCTTAAATATAATTAGTAACTTAAACATGAAGTTGTCTTATTTAACTTGCCCAAACTTTTATTTCAATAAATTCATTTTATTTGACTTTTTTGTGTGATTCATCTATTATTCATCTATTATAAAAAAAATTTTTTACATATTACCAATAAAAGAGGACAAAGCTGATTCTCTGCAACAATCATCTCCGAGTATTTTTTTTTCTAGTCTCATTCTAACATGTGTTATTCATTGTAATGTGAAAGTACCTTTATTGTACCACATTAAGGTATGAGTTACGCCCCTATTGAATACACAAGGAAGCAGTCTTCTCTGTGCTGGAGAACGGAACTAAGTACATTACAGCATATTGAATATGATCTAAAAAATTTATATTGTTACAGAAGACTTAAGAATGTAGTTACATTTATGTAAATTGGTTATTTTATATATTTCAATCAAAAGTACTCAACAAGCACCTCTATATTGAGTGAAATCTTGTCTTGGATAATATAATAATATAACATTACTGCCACATTCAATGTATTAAATATTCAATTTAGAGACAAGAGCAATCATTAGAAGACTCTGGAGTGATCATACTGTACATTAGGTTCTATGTATCAAGCACATTTGTGAGCAAAACCCAGGGCCGTTGTATCCTACACCTACGTATCAGGACATTTTGCTCCGTCTGCCCCAGCATGCACCTTGGTGAGTATCAGTAGGAGGAGTTGAGAAGCAGTTACATGGTGCACAGATCATATGATATATTACATTCCTCATTCTGCATCTCTGCGCCATTCTATTTGTCTTTTATTTGGCCAAATAATCCTCCATTCTGTGGGGCTTATGCAGAGAGCAACGCGAGTTACAGGGAAAACGGCAATAAAATAGCCACTGAATTGCCGTAAATTATGGCCATATGCAGGAACCTGTGTTACCTCCTTTCAAAGATGTTTTGTAACGGCGGCGAAAATCAGCAACTTCCCAGCTTTTGGTGGAGACCTGAAACTCGCCATAGTATGCCACATAATGGCACGTTCAAATGCTTCGGTCCTACTGGAATTCCACGCTATATCAACATGGTGAGTTACAGGTTCTCGCCACGTGTTTGGCGAATTTTAAACTTCAGAAAACTGTTCTGGCGGATTTTATAAATCGCGCCATGTTCCCGGGAGGAAAAGGTTTTGTGCTGAGTTTTTTGGCCAGAAGATGGCGCGATTTCCATTTCTATCCTCTCAGCATAAGCCCTGTATCTGAAGTGGTGTATAATAAGTTTAAAATTACACACCAGATGTAACAAATGTTTCTTACTGTACATACACTGAAGGTCTGCTCCAAAAAACAGAGCTATGCGTCTAAACACACTTTGCTATATGTGGATACATAGACCCATGAGGTTCAGCAGCACCACTGTGCTGGTTATTTATTAAAGTCTGCTGGCTGCAAAACTGATGCAAAAGAACAGCAGATTTATGAAAAAAATTTCAATTTGTTTTTATTGAGATTTCCTTTCTTTGATGAATCTGATGACGTTTTTGCACAATCATTCATGCCAAATCCTTTGAGCAGGGCCACCTACAGCTGTCCTGGGCCCAAGACTAGAGTTTCTACCGGGAGCCCCCCTGTGTCAGTGGCCTTTTGAGACGCCCCCTCTTTCTCTTACACTGCCCCTTCTCACACACCTCCTCACTCTCACCCCCTCTATTTATCTCCCCCTCCCAACATTCCCCGTCTATTTCTTTCCCCCCCCTCTTACATGCCCACAACTCTCCCTTCAGTCTCTTACACCCCCACCTCTGTCCCCTCCCACTTTTGCATTCCAACATCTCACACTCCCACCTCTCCCCCCACCCTCTACAAACCCAACTCTCCCCCATCCTCTCTTACACCCCCACGTCTCTGATCCTCTCCCCCATGTGTTTCCCCCGTCCTCTTACAGTATATCCCCACCTCTCCCCATGTATTTCTCTCCCCCCTCTTACCCCTCATTTATTCATTTCCCCCTTCACCTCTTCACACACAAACCCCCCAATACACACAATAACCCCCATTCCCCGAATACACACACAGAACCCCCTCCCCCAGTCGGCCCGGCCCATTAATGTTGGCCAGATTTCACTGATAACTCATATGAGGCAGAGGAACAAAACAGGCACTTATAAAATGTCACCTTAACCCTTGAATTGCTGTATTGCTTATACACTGAATACTTTAATTTAAGGGCATTATCTTGAAACATACCTGTAGGTTTTGCCACAGTTTTGCATCTAGAAGACTTTAGTAAATAGACTTTTATGTACCAACGCAAAGAAACCTGTTATACAGCACTTTTCACCCTTTCAAATTTGCTGGGGCTCATAGAACAAAATTGGAGGAAAGTAAATTGATCCATTACTAAAAGATGAAAATGCTCCAAAATTGCCTTGGACTCATAGGGGTCTAGTTATCAAAGTCATGCAGGTGAAAAACTGGAGCCAGATTTACCAAATAAAAGCGATCCCATGGAAAGCAACAAGATTTGTATTGATTGATAAATCTAGTTGCATTTTTGTGCACAGATTTCTCCTCAGTTTTTCCGCTGAGACTTTGAGAAATAGCTACCAGAGGCCCCCAAATTGTTAAAATGAAAGCAATACAATGGCCATGTGTTTGTAAGCTGAAGTCAATGGGAGTTTCCATGTGATAGTGCCCAGATTGGCACTATTGCAGTTTAAAAAAAATGTGCAGCTTGGTACAAAGCAACTGTGGTGTAAACTATAGGTGCAAATGTAATCAGCTTGTGGCTACATTTTCAAACCAATGAAAGGTTTCTGCTGACACCCGACCCTGATGTTTACTCTGATGCTTCAGGTCACTACTAATTTAGCACAGTGAAGCACAGCTGAAAACAGAAGCATTTAATAGCTAACCCATAACACTTTGAATGCTGGAGGGGCTGCAGCACCAGCGTGCCACAAACCCTCCGGCCCTCACGATCACGTGACCGCTCTATCACTGGTGATGGAACGGAAGTGGAGAAGTCATCCCCCTTCCGTTCCACTTCGTGATAGATTGCGATCTCCCCTAAAGGTAGCTACTATTTGTCATCAGAACTCTGTGCCCAGGACATACATGAAAACGAGAGGTATCTCAATGTATTACTTCCTGGTAAAACATTTTAAAAATAAATAAACTATGTCATAGGGCTCCTGGAGGGCCAGATGTAGGAGCCATGTCTAAAGGGCACCCAAAGGGTTGAAGCATGAAGTAAAGTAATCTGTTGCTGTCCCCTTTTTCAGAATGGTATGGTGCAGGGTGACTGTTAATTATGCATTAGCTTCCATTCACGTTGTAGTGTTAATGCATTGTAAAAGCAGTTGGGGTTGATCCTACACCGTCACATCTCAGAGACATGTACTGTACATGGACAGCGCTATACAAGATAGGGATTAGTGAGTGTGGCGCTCAAACAGACCAGAATGAATGAGATACATACTAAACATCTCACTCATTTGGGTCGTTGGACCAGAATTAATAGTGCGGAGCAATAAGGGAGTAGCCTATGCAGCTAAGTACAGGTAACTTCTAGCAATCTCTGTGGGGCAAGTTCCAGAATAGAACACTACTTCTTAATTTTCATGTGTGTGAATAGTAAACGGTCAGGGGATAGATCTGTTAAGCCCTAACAAACATTAATGTTAAAGACCTCCAAAAAGAATAACACCACTACTGCCCATTTGTGTGTAGCGCACTTTCCCCCCCCCCCTGGAAGATATGGTGGCAACAGTTTGTGGGGGGCATTACCTGTGGCTCACAGGAGGCCTGAACCTCCGCTGCTGGGAGCCTGGGGTGTACCTGATTCGATGGGTGACAGCGCCTCCACCTGCGCGGGATCCTAACTGTGGGATAGCCCCGTGCAGGACCATATATGACCAATACACACTGATGCAGTGAAACAATAACAATTTACTATAGGCATAGAACAATCATAACATTAGCACCAATACCGCAATATTAGGCCTCGCAGGGCCACAAGCCCTCACCGTGCCTTTCCCAACACTGTGTCCATAACCCTGCGGGGTTTACCCCAATGTACTGAGGTGCTCCGGGCACCAGACAGTCCCAGTGTCCACAGAATCAATCACCGACGCAAGTGTGTGAGACAGCGATGCCCCACTAATGTGAAGGTGAGTTAGTGCACTTAGTTGGGTACCTGCCGGGTGTGTCCACACCCGGGCGCGCAGATGCTATACGTATGATGGGATCCACGGATCCGTTGCAGTAACCCGCGAAGCCTCCGCCTCTACGGTGGGTGGGTCCCACAGGGATTGTACCACCGTTGATAGTCTCTGCAGTATATGGGTTTCTGGTCCCAGAACACCTGAGGCCAGAATGCAGTTGCGTCCCTCACTATTATGCTACAGGGGCAGTGTCCCTATCTATGGGCCTGTCCCTGCAGCAACCACAAGTTGAGGGAAGTCGGGGCCTAGCTGGGGCCTAATGGGGTATCTGGCCTAGTGCAGGTGCCCCAGACACCTACACCCTACCCTGATGGTGTCCCAGCTCCGACTGGCATGGTCTGCAGCGCGCGAATTGTATCAATCTCCCTGTAGGAGATTCTGCGCATCCCATTGGTTGCTGTGGATCAGATGGTGCCTTGCCCCATAGCCTTATGGGGCTTGTAGTCCTCGCAGCCCTGTTTCTCTATTGGCCATATGCTCTGCACATGCGCGATACCCTGCGGATGCGCGGACATATCCAACATGGCGGCGCCCTGCGGAGGGAGCCGCCGGTAGCCTCCAGCGATGCACTCGCCTGCCCAGCACTGCCGCTTTCTCCCCCTGCCTATACGATGTGTGCAACCGCCGCCGCTGACACCCGCGCGCCCCCGCAACACCCGCCTGACTTCCTGGCACCGCAGCGGAGGTAAGGGTAGGAAGGGGACCCAGGAGGAACCTAGCTACATGTGTAACCCCTTCAGAGAGTGTCCATGAAATGGACATCCCTTCTTTCAAGGGAAATATAACGTATAATCAGCACTGTCAGGTAAAGAAGGTTTTCTATAGGCAAGATACCTGTCATTCCAGCACGGCTATCTTCCCCTAACTCACATGTGCTAGCCAGATGGCAACTTAACTCTGTTAATAAATATTAACATCACCATGAAGAGAAACATCAAATGCTCCATAGAACTGTCATTAAATCCCACCTAATTAGTGCAAACATGTTTGTTTTTTTAACAAACCCGATAGTGTGATCTTTTTGACTGTATACAAAATTGGTTTGTGTGCTTATTATAATTTCTGAAAACAAATATATGTTAAAAGTTATAAAGATCTTATGATATGGTTGAGTACTTTCAATTAATTGTAATTAAGTAGGCAGTGATTATACCGAAAAACGCCGGCAGCGTCACATGGCGCAGCACTGCGCGGCTCAAAATACATAAATCCAATTAAAGTGATTATACCTGTAGCGGCGTGCGCGCCGCCTGGATCTGCAGGGCGGACGTCTGGTGTGGTGACAGAGGAATTTGTTATTGGCAGGCGACGGTCGCGTAACGTGAGCAGTTCAGCCAATGAGGGCGAACCGCTCACGGCCACGCCTCCGCCACACCTCCAAGTCTCCTCTGCTACTCTTCTCTCCTGTCTCACCGGTATAATCAAGATGCTGCTCGGCGGCAGCACAGGGTGACGTCACAGGATAGCGCTGCCGCCCTGCAGCTCTTGGTATTCTCGAGGCCTTAAGGAGAGGGAGCATCCTGGTGACCAAGACACCGGCTTTTAAGTGGGAGAGCCCCAATGTTAGCATCTTGTGACCCTAAGCATGTCACGTCCAAACAGATTTATTAAAGGTGCTAAGGCTTAGCACTATTTAGTAGATCTAGGACTTTGTTAGTTTGTGCACTGTTTAAGGAAGAGATGAGCTATACCTGAAAACTGTACCATATGATACCAACAATAATACAATTATAACTCTAGTATGACATGCTAACATTACCAAGTAGGATTGAACATTTGATGGTTTAATGCCGCCCTCTGCTGACATAGTGGTGTATCAGCAAGATACAATTATCTGGTTATACGTGTAGATAGTTAACATGTCATACTTATTACCTTTTTTCTTTATAGCGCGTCGACATTCTGCAGCGGAGCACAATGGGCTATGAAACACGACAATACACATTAAGAGACAAGACAAAAATGACTACAGCACAATGAAATAAATAAGCCTCTTGCAGAGCGATAAATGTGTGAAGTCCATGGACTGGACAGTATCGCCCACCTTATGACATACAAACCAGTTCACAAGTTTTCTGGCCAATGGGAATCGGTTAATACAACAAAATGACATACACTCAAGGTACAAACAAAATGACATGGTTCAAAATAACATCATGGAATGTGGGATACAAAACAAAGAAAATAACCCCTCCAAAAAGCGCTTACCTACACTAATTAAGGTGTGCTAAATACAGTGCTAAAAAATTATATAATACGTGCTAACACAACAAACAGTCTAACTATTGCTGTAAGAGCAAGCAGCTAGGTGACAATAATGTCAGGTTATTCCAAACCTGATACAAAACAGTGCACAAACAATATTAAAGTCCCCAGCGCTAAAGTCCAAGATACCGTGATCTTCAGATAGTCTCTGATATTAAAGATGGTAACTGGGCTCTGTTGAAAATGTTCCAGATGGGATGTGTCCTAGGAATGGACGGATGCACGTCTGAAATACAGATGAGAGGCACACCTGATTGCGCAGCGTTTTCTAGCAATCAGATCCCTATCTAAGACTGTGATGATTCCTACTCACATGATGAACGCCAATGCAGTCAGTGGAGAGAATCTGTGCTTGTTCCTCTTCTTTCAGCTCCTCTCACGACCCCACGTGCAGGCAGCTTTCTGGAGGAGACCTCAATCCACAATGGCGTCGGGGGTGGCTCCGTTGCGAAACCCCCACCGAGGGAAGGAATGGGCACAATCTGGCTTCTTTACGCGGAGACACACCTACACAGGGAACTTGAACGACAAAGGTCTCTCGCTTCCCGCAGCTGCCACGCGGCGCGTAAGATGGCGGACCCCCTTCCTCCCTCGCGGCGCCGAACTCGGCGCCGCGAGGGAGGAAGGGGGTCCGCCATCTTACGCGCCGCGTGGCAGCTGCGGGAAGCGAGAGACCTTTGTCGTTCAAGTTCCCTGTGTAGGTGTGTCTCCGCGTAAAGAAGCCAGATTGTGCCCATTCCTTCCCTCGGTGGGGGTTTCGCAACGGAGCCACCCCCGACGCCATTGTGGATTGAGGTCTCCTCCAGAAAGCTGCCTGCACGTGGGGTCGTGAGAGGAGCTGAAAGAAGAGGAACAAGCACAGATTCTCTCCACTGACTGCATTGGCGTTCATCATGTGAGTAGGAATCATCACAGTCTTAGATAGGGATCTGATTGCTAGAAAACGCTGCGCAATCAGGTGTGCCTCTCATCTGTATTTCAGACGTGCATCCGTCCATTCCTAGGACACATCCCATCTGGAACATTTTCAACAGAGCCCAGTTACCATCTTTAATATCAGAGACTATCTGAAGATCACGGTATCTTGGACTTTAGCGCTGGGGACTTTAATATTGTTTGTGCAATGGAATGTGGGATGCCTCCATTCACAGGAAATGGCTGTGCTGCACACCAAATATTGAAATCAAAGAGCAAAATACTTGCAGTTTTGTACCGGTGCACTTGGTTTAGGGAAAACCTGTCTAAAGAGATCCTGAGCATAGAGATAACATAGATGATCCTAGGCACTACGGATTTTCTAAATGATTTGTGTCAAAAATGCACACAGCACGACGTTTCGACCTACTCAGGGGTCTTTCTCAAGTGACTAGCATACCACATCAAAAGTGTCCAATATATAGTCCCACAAATTAAGGCAAACAATCACCCCCTGGTCATCCCACATGAATCCAATCGATAATCCCATCCTCCTCCGCATTTCAATCGGTGCTCGTGTAAGCTCCGGTCCTGATGATGTCATCACGTCATTGCGTGATCCTCCGCGTGTCCTGATTGGCCCCGAGTTCTCGCGAGCCTCCGACCTCATTGACGTCATTATGTGCGTGGGGATGCGCATACCTGCTCATGCAGGCACTGGTCCCGTTGCTCTCCTCACGTCATCACGCCTGGTCCCGAGTTCCCGTGGGTGTACACCCTCAACAAGGTCATCAGTGGGCGTACCGATTCAGTCCACTGACAAGATCACACCAATAAATAGTTCTCGTAATATTGTAATTAACCTTTCTGACCATTCTATTTCAGATATGGAGTTGAAAGTTTTTTCCATGGGCCGCTCCTTTGTACCCCTAGCAGATTTGACATGGAGGTAGAATTTTTCAAGTTAGAAAGAAAACTTGAAATCCTTTTTCAACAGGGCAGATGGTGTGCAGACTCAGCATCAGCAGCAGCCACAACTAAATGTGCAGGTTCCTGCAGTAGACATTACGGTATGTAAATTAAAATCCAAATTCACACCACCCATTAAAAATCCTTCAGTTCAGGTTTTTATGAATTTGGTCAAGTCTGATGTCATTAATTTTTTTAAGTACAGGCATAAAACTTACTTTAATCTCACTCTTGAAGAGAAAAAATATTTGAAAAAACTAGCGGAGAATCCTAATATCATTGTTAAAAAAGCTGATTAAAGGGGAGCTCTGGTTCTGCAGAATTATGCAAATTACATAGCAGAGGCCATGAGGCAACTGGGAGATGTAAATTGTTACACATTACTCAGTCAGGATCCTACTATCCCTTGCCAACAAGAGATTAATAAGATCCTCACATTAGGGTTGGGCAACTCCTGTATTACAGAGACAGAGATGAATTTTCTTACTATGATTAACCCCAGGCGCCCGGTTCTTTACTTAATGCCTAAAGTCCACAAAAGTCTCCATAACCCCCCTGGTAGGCCTATTATTTCCGCCACAAATTCCATCAATCAGCCCTTTGCGGTTTTTGTGGATCAATTTTTACAACCTATAGTGGTTAAAGCCCGTTCATATATCCGAGACACATTTGATTTTCTTGACAAAATTAGATCTGTCATTTCATAATAAGATGCCTCTTATGGTGACCATGGATGTCACAAGCCGGTACCCCATTATTCCTCATGATGAAGGTTATTTAGTCATTTCTGGTGAAAGAGCACACTACACTACCTCCCGTTGACTATATAATATTGCTGCTACATTTTATCTTGCATAAAAAAATATTTTAAATTTGAGAACAATTTTTATCTACAGACCATGAATACTGCCATGGGCAGCAATGTCGCCCCAGCTTATGCGAACTTATACATGTCCAGCTATGAGGACCAGTACATTTATAACACCGTGTACTATAAAAAGATGATCTTCTACTGTTGTTACATCGACGACCTGTTCTTCATCTGGGATGGTATGGATGAAGAGCTGGTCAGTTTTTTTACTTACCTGGAATTATCTTCCTTTTGCCGGTATGCTTCACGAAAAACTGGAGCGATACACAAATTGCATTTTTGGATGTGCTTGTCTCTTTTGACGGACAACATCTGCACACAGACCTCTACCATAAGCCCACGGATAGGAATTCCACATTGCATGCTTCAAGTTTTCACCCAGACCCTCTCAAGAAAATGCTACCCTTTTCACAGAAAATTAGGACGACCAGGATAGTTGATAGGCCTGATAAATTAGAGGAGACACTAAGTGACATTAAGCAAAGATTCATAACTCGTGGGCATAAGAATACTACGATAGAGCAAGCTTTTAAGAAAGAAGCTAAAACAATACAGGAAAGAGGACATCCAGAGAGGATTAATATGGTTAGTAAATACACGACCGCTAGCAGATTCGTCCAAAATAGTATTCATAGACATTGGAGGGTACGTCAGATGGAGGAATCATTAAGCAATATATGTAAAGGACATGCCCAGATTTGCAAATGAATGGGGACAAAATCTTAAAGACATCCTCATTTCAGCGGATGACAAAAAACCACCTCACACTTTTTGAGTAACCCTAAACCTGGGTGCTATAAGTGCTTTGGGTGCACAGTTTGCAACAGCCTTAATACTGGTGATTAATTTTATCATCCAAGGAATGGTCAAAAGTACAGGATAAAAAGCAGGATCACTTGTACTTCCATCTGTTTCTTCCTCCCATCCTACACCTCTTCCTAACTCTCCTCCTGCCTTCCTTGACTCTTTTTCCACTGTCTCATGTGTCGTTTTTGATCGCCTCTTCTCCCTCTACCACTTGCCCTCTTGACCCCATTCCCTCCCATCTCCTAAAACCTCTTGCTCCTACTATAATCCCTACGCTCACACACATTTTTAACTCCTCCCTCTGCTCTGGAACCTTTCCATCCTCCTTCAAACATGCAACAGTCATACCATTACTCAAAAACAGCAAGCTTGACCCTACCTGTCTTTCTAACTATCGACCTGTCTCCCTCCTGCCTTTTGCCTCTAAACACCTTGAATGTCTTGTATTCTCTCGCTTGCTCCCTTTTCTCAACACCTACTCTCTCCTAGACCCTCTACAATCTGGCTTCCGCACTGCTCACTCCACCGAAACAGCCCTCACTAAAATAACTGACGACCTCCATGCTGCCAAAGACAGAGGTCATTACACTCTGCTCATATTGCTCGACCTCTCTGCAGCATTTGACACCATGGACACCCTCTTCTCCTTCATATTCTCCATACTGTTGGTATTCGAAACAAAGCTCTATCCTGGATCTCCTCCTACCTCTCCCATCGTACTTTCAGTGTCTCTTCTGCTAACACCTCCTCCTCCTCTATTGATCTCTCTGTGGGGGTACCCCAGGGCTCTGTCCTGGGACCTCTTCTCTTTTCTCTGTACACACTCTCTCTAGGTGACTGTGACAGGGTAAATAAAAGCCACCAGCTATATGCCTGGAAAACCTATGTCTAGTCTGCAGTGTAGCACTGACTAGGTTAACTTCAGCTGGGAACCTCAGGACAATTAGTTGGATCCCATCTGGCTAATCAAGGTGTGTTAAAAACCCAGGCTGTAGACACATGGTGCTGGCTGTTGAGGAGAGAGGAGTAAGCTACTGAAGAGATTACTGATGCAAGGTCTGTTATCAAAGTAGATGAATGATGAACTGTCTGTCTCCTGCATAGAAAAGGGTAACTGCATTATTTTTAGACTGTCTGCTAAAGAGAAACTGTTTTGTTTGTCTGCTGAAGAAAAAGCCATTTTTCTTTTCTCTTGTTTGCTGAAGAAAAAGCATTTTCTTTTCTCTTGTTTGCTGATGAAAAGCTATTTTTGTTTTTTGTGTGCTGTATATCTTTTAAGGCTAAATAAATAAGCCTTGTCAAAAAACCTGCGTGTGTAGTTGCATGTACCCTGCAACAGTGACCTAATAACATCTTTTGTTTAAATATCACAACACCCGACCTTACACCTGCTGTACAAACCAAAGTTTCTGAATGTCTCTCTGCTATATCATCCTGGATGGCCCTCCAACGCCTTAAACTCAACATGGCTAAAACAGAGCTCCTCATACTTCCTCCCAAACCTGGCCCTACTACCTCCTTCCACATTACTGTTGGAACTACGATCATTCACCCAGTAGCCCAAGCACGCTGCCTAGGGGTCACACTCGACTCCTCTCTCACATTCGCCCCTCACATTCAAAACATTTCTACAATTTGTCGCTTTTTCGTCCGCAATATAACAAAGATACACCCTTTCCTCTGTTGCTCGACTGCTAAAACTCTGACTCAGGCCCTCATTCTCTCCCATCTTGATTACTGTAACCGCCTGCTGTCCGGCCTTCCTGCCACTCACCTGTCTCCCCTACAATCTATCCTAAATGCTGCTGCCAGAATCATTCTACTCTTTCCTAGATCTGTCTCAGCATCTCCCCTCCTGAAATCCCTCTCCTGGCTTCCGATCAAATCCCGCATCTCACACTCCATTCTTCTCCTCACTTTTAAAGCTTTTCACTCTTCTGCCCGTCCTTACATCTCAGCCCTAATTTCTCGCTATGCACCATCCCGACTCTTGCGTTCTGCTCAAGGAAGTCTTCTCTCTACCCCCTTTGTATCTAAAGCCCTCTCCCGCCTTAAACCTTTTTCACTGACTGCCCCACACCTCTGGATTGCCCTTCCCCTCAGTACCCGACTAGTTCCCTCTCTATCCACCTTTAAGACCCACCTTAAGACAGCGGTGAGCAAACTGGGGGGCGCGACCCCCAGGGGGCACGAGACTTCCGGCGGGGGGGCGCGGGGTTTACAGAGGCCCCGCGCGCTTCCCGAAGGCACTTAAATTAAGTGCCTGGGGAGCTGCAGGGCCACTGTAAACCTAACTTACCGTGGCTCCAGCGGCTTCCTCCCTGCGTCGCCATTGCAACGCGGCGTCAAAATGACGCTGCGAGGTCATGTGACGTCACATTGCTATGGCAACGTGACGTCATGACGCCGGAGCGCGGGTAAGTGAGGGTTGGGGGGGGCACGGGAGTGAAGGGACCGCCAGGGGGGCGCAGGGAAAAATGTTTGCGCCCCCCCCTGCCTTAAGACACACTTGCTTAAAGAAGCATATGAATAGCACTGTGGATATTCTGAACACATGATACTGTACATAAAGCTTGGCCCCCTGCAGACGCATTTACCAGAACTCCCTCCTACTGTCTCTGTACGTTCTCCCTACCTACCAATTAGACTGTAAGCTCCTCGGAGCAGGGACTCCTCTTCCTTAATGTTACTTTTATGCCTAAAGCACTTATTCCCATGATCTGTTATTTATATTATCTGTTATTTATTTGATTACCACATGTATTACTACTGTGAAGCGCTATGTACATTAATGGCGCTATATAAATAAAGACATACAATACAATACACTATAAAATGCCCTTGTGGGCTAGTTTATGTGGAAAAGACAAACAGGATGTTGAAAACCAGGTTCATTGAACATAGGAGCAAAATTGGGGGCAAAAAAATGGAAACTGCTCTGATATCACACTTCACCCAATTTAAGCACAATGTAGCCTCTCTAAAAGTGATGGGAATAGATCAAGTTCACAAGACGTTTTCAGGTTCTGAAAAAGAGAAAGCTTTATTGCAGAAGGAAGCATTTTGGAAGTTTACGTTCGATGCAGTGTTCCCTAGAGGCCTTAATGATTTTTTGTCCCTTAATTGTTTTTTGGACACCAGATGATTTGGTATTGTGTAGACCAGGCCTGCACAACTCGTAAAGTGAGAAGGGCCGAACTGCTCCAAGGAAAAAAAAATTGGGCCGCACGGGTAAAATCATCATCATCATCATCATCATCATCATCATCATCATCATCATCATCATCATCATCATCATCATCATCATCATCATCATCATCATCATCATCATCATCATCATCATCATCATCATCATCATCATCATCATCATCATCATCATCATCATCATCATCATCATCATCATCATCATCATCATCATCACTCCTCCAGCACCTCGCATCAGCATCATCATCATATCTCCCCAGAACCCCTCAACTATCAACCTTTACGATACTCCCCATCTATCTCTCATACCCCCATCTCTCCCCCTCCACATCAAACACACAATACACCCCTGCACACCGCACACAGCCCTCTCCCCCCCTGCACCTCACATCCCTCTCCCCCCTGCACCTCCCATCCCTTTCCCCCCCCTGCACCTCCCATCCCTCTCCCCCCCTGCACTTCCCATCCCTCTTCCCCCCTGCACCTACCATCCCTCTCCCCCCTTGCACCTCCCATCCATCTCCCCCCCTGCACCTCCCATCCATCTCCCCCCCTGCACCTCCCATCACTGGTGGGTGGTGGATGGCGGCGGCGGCGGCAACTAAAACTAATGGTGGCAGGGTGAAGCGTGGGGGAAGCGCGCTCTAGCAGCAGACCCGGAAGTTCGGGGTCGCGCTACCCTGCTGGAGCAGGCTGAGAGGGAAGGGGGATTAGGAAAGAGCGTGCATTCACACAGATTGCTGGAGCGCGCTCCTTCTTTCCCTACCAGGGAAGGGGGTCCATCGCGGGCAGCACAGGGGTGCATGCGGCCCGCGGGCCGTATGTTGTGCAGGCCTGGAGTAGACTCATTATGCTGCTGCTGGTTTCCAACTCTCTCTTCCCTCTTTCTTGACATTAAGGTTGGTCATGTACTAGAACTACCCTTCCATTTTTAACTAAGTTAATTTGTTTATATGTTCACCAAGGGGATTAATAGCACTGTATGTATTGTATTGTATGTCTTTATTTATATAGCGCCATTAATGTACATAGAGCTTCACAGTAGTAATACATGTGGTAATCAAATAAATAACAGATAATATAAATAACAGATCATGGGAATAAGTGCTTTAGACATAAAAGTAACATTTCGGAAGAGGAGTCCCTGCCCCGAGGAGCTTACAGTCTAATTGGTAGGTAGGTAGAACGTACAGAGACAGTAGGAGGGAGTTCTGGTAAGTGCGTCTGCAGGGGGCTAAGCTTTATGTATCGTGTTCAGAATATCCACAGTGCTATTCATATGCTTCTTAAAGCAAGTGTGTCTTAAGGTGGGTCTTAAAGGTGGATAGAGAGGGTGCTAGTCGGGTACTGAGGGGAAGGGCATTCCAGAGGTGTGGGGCAGTCAGTGAAAAAGGTTTAAGGCGGGAGAGGGCTTTAGATACAAAGGGGGTAGAAAGAAGACATCCTTGAGAAGAACGCAAGAGTCGGGATGGTGCATAACGAGAAATTAGGGATGAGATGTAAGGAGGGGCAGAAGAATGTAAAGCTTTAAAAGTGAGGAGAAGAATGGAGTGTGAGATGCGGGATTTGATCGGAAGCCAGGAGAGGGATTTCATGAGGGGAGATGCTGAGACAGATCTAGGAAAGAGTAGAGTGATTCTGGCAGCAGCATTTAGGATAGATTGTAGGGGAGACAGGTGAGAGGCAGGAAGGCCGGACAGCAGGAGGTTACAGTAATCAAGACGGGAGAGAATGAGGGCCTGAGTCAGAATTTTAGCAGTCGAGCAACAGAGGAAAGGGCGTATCTTTGTTATATTGCGGAGGAAAAAGCGACAAGTTTTAGAAATGTTTTGAATGTGAGGGGCGAATGTGAGAGAGGAGTCGAGTGTGACCCCTAGGCAGCATGCCTGGGCTACTGGATGAATGATTGTAGTTCCAACAGTAATGTGGAAGGAGGTAGTAGGGCCAGGTTTGGGAGGAAGTATGAGGAGCTCTGTTTTAGCCATGTTGAGTTTAAGGCGTCGGAGAGCCATCCAGGATGATGTAGCAGAGAGATATTCAGAAAATTTGGTTTGTACAGCAGGTGTAAGGTCAGGTGTTGAAAAGTATATTTGTGTGTCGTCGGCATAGAGGTGATAATTAAACCCAAAAGATGTTATTAGGTCACCTAGAGAGAGTGTGTACAGAGAAAAGAGAAGAGGTCCCAGGACAGAGCCCTGGGGTACCCCCACAGAGAGATCAATAGAGGAGGAGGAGGTGTTAGCAGAAGAGACACTGAAAGTACGATGGGAGAGGTAGGATGAGATCCAGGATAGAGCTTTGTTCCGAATACCAAGAGTATGGAGAATGTGGAGGAGAAGAGGGTGATCCACTTTATCAAATGCTGTAGAGAGGTCGAGTAATATGAGCAGAGTGTAATGACCTCTGTCTTTGGCAGCATGGAGGTCATCAGTTATTTTAGTGAGGGCTGTTTCGGTGGAGTGAGCAGTGCGGAAGCCAGATTGTAGAGGGTCTAGGAGAGAATAGGTGTTGAGAAAATGGAGCAAGCGAGAGAATACAAGACGTTCAAGGAGTTTAGAGGCAAAAGGCAGGAGGGAGACAGGTCGATAGTTAGAAAGACAGGTATGGTCAAGCTTGCTGTTTTTGAGTAATGGTATGACTGTTGCATGTTTGAAGGAGGATGGAAAGGTTCCAGAGCAGAGGGAGGAGTTAAAAATGTGTGTGAGCGTAGGGATTATAGTAGGAGCAAGAGGTTTTAGGAGATGGGAGGGAATGGGGTCGAGAGGGCAAGTGGTAGAGGGAGACGTGGCGATCAACAGTGACACATCCTCCTCTGAGACAGTGGAAAAAGAGTCAAGGAAGGCAGGAGGAGAGTTAGGAAGAGGTGTAGGATGGGAGGAAGAAACAGAGGGGATGTTCTGACGTATGGATTCCACCTTTTCATTAAAATAGTCAGCAAAGTCCTGAGCGGAGATGGAGGAAGGAGAGGCAGCTGAGGGTGGTTTGAGTAGAGTATCAAAGACAGAGAACAGTTGGCGTGGGTTAGACTTGTGCATGTTGATTAGTGAAGAAAAGTAGGCTTGTTTAGCTTGCGAGAGGGCAGAGTTGAAACAGGATAGCATAAATTTGTAGTGAAGGAAGTCAGCAAGAGTGTGAGACTTCCTCCAGAGGCGTTCAGAGGAACGAGTGGAGGAACGCAGCATGCACGTGTCGGAATTTAGCCAGGGTCTAGGGTTAGAAGGGCGAGTGCGGCAGAGAGAAAGCGAGGCATGTAGATCAAGAGATGAGGACAAGACAGAGTTGTAGTTCCTGACCGGGTTGTCAGGGTCTGTAGCAGAGCTGAGAGAGGAGAGGGAGGAGTGTAAAGTGGACTCAAAGTCAGGTAAGTGAATAGAGCGCAGGTTTCTGCAGAACCGGGGGGTAGATGGAGGTGGAGAAGGGGAGAAGCGAGATAGGGAGAATGAGATGAGGTGATGGTCAGAGAGAGGAAAAGGGGAAATGGAGAAATCAGAGAGAGAGAAGTTTTTAGTGAAAACCAGGTCTAAGTAGTGGCCATCCTTGTGGGTGCTGGCTGCAGTCCACTGTTGAAGGCCAAAAGAAGAGGTTAGAGAAAGAAAACGGGAAGCCCAAGGGAGAGAGGCGTCATCAATGTGGCAATTGAAGGAGAAGAAGAGGGGAGTCTGAGGAGAGAAAGAAAGAGAGCCAGGATTCAAAGTGAGAGAGAAAGGCAGAAGGGGGATGAGTAGAGGTAGGTGGGCGATACATGACCGCCACATGGACAGGGAGAGGAGAGAATATCTGGACAGTGTGAACCTCAAAGGAGGGAAAAGCAAGAGAGGGGGGAATAGGAAGGGTTCGGTAACGGCAGAGAGAGGAGAGCAGGAGCCCCACGCCTCTACCCCTGCCATCAGGGCACGGAGTGTGGGAGAAGGAAAGGCCACCGTAGGAGAGGGCAGCTTCCAGAGCAGAGTCAGACTGAGTGAGCCAGGTCTCAGTTATAGCAAAGAGAAGAAGGGAGTGAGAGAGAAAGAAGTCATGTACAGAGAGGAACTTGTTAGAGAGGGAGCGAGCATTCCAAAGGGCACAGGAGAAAGGGAGAGAGGAGGGAGTGTGGCAGGGGATGGGTATGAGGTTGGAGGGGTTGACACCAGAAGGAGTAGAAGTTGCATGTGGGAGGCGAGGACGAGAGCAAGTTGAAATAAGACAGGGACCAGGATTGGGAGAGATATCCCCAGAAGCAAGGAGGAGAAGCATGGATAGAAAGAGAATGTGAGGAGGATTTGTAGGGGTGTTTTTTAGTGCAGGGGATATAGCTGTGTGGTGTGAGAGGACGCAAGTAAGAAAGGAGTTCATGTGAACTGAGAAGTGGTGAAGGAAGGAGAGATGGAGATATATGAATAGAGTTTGAGACATACTGAGGCTGGTAAAAAGAAGTGCATAATTTGAGAAGAAGTGAAGTCACAGCAAATATAAATGGTAAAGGCAGCATCACAGCACTAATGATGCAGTCTGGTATAGATTATTTCCTCCTTTCCAGCGTAGTTCAAATGCAGGAATCAGGGCCAGTTGGGGTGTTCACTTCTTCTTCACTTCTTTTGAACTTCCTTTTAAACTTCAGTTGTTCAGTAGTCTTGCCACTTATAATGTGCCACTTGGATATGTGTTTCCATACTGATTATCTTCCCTCTCTCCCATATAGGACAATCTCCCTCATGTAAACCTTTAAACCAGCATACTGTGGCACAATCCCTCCCCTTTGATCCCCATTGATGAAGCTCTCCCAGACGCAAAGTTCTTGCACATGCGCGAAGAGGGATTACAAGAGGAGCAGTGATGGATGAGGACCAAATCGGTACACCCACTGATGACGTTGTTGAGGATGTACGCCAGCTTGAACTCAGGACCAGGCGTGATGACATGAGGAGAGCAATGGGACCAGAGCTTGCATGAGCAGGTATGCGCATCCCCACGCACATGATGACGTCAATGAGGACAAATGCTCACGAGAACTCGGGGCCAATCAGGACATGTGGATAATCATGCAATGACGTCATCAGGACCGGAGCTTACACGAGCATCGATTGAAATGCGGAAAAGGATGGGATTATCGATTGGATTCTCGTGGGATGACAAGGGGGTGATTGTTTGCCTTCATTTGTGGGACTATATATTAGACACTTTTGATGTGGTATGCTAATCACTTGAGAAAGACCTCTGAGTAGGTCGAAACGTCATGCTGTGTGCTTTTCTGACACAATAAATCATTTAGAAAATCTGTAGTGCCTTGGATGCCTTAATTCCCCAGTCAAAAACTGGAAGCTGTTAGCAAATCTAAACAGACTGGAACCACCGATTTTCTTTCTACAGGAGACACAACTACTGAAAGAAGATCTAAAGAGACTATAGGCTAAATTGGATTGGAGACATATTGTCACTTCCGTACAACAAGAATTGTTGAGGGGGGAGGCACTTTTATTTAGTAAATCATTGAGATGCAGTACGTTATCAGAGGTGACGTGGAAGACACCAAATGGATGCTCGTAAATGTTTCTGCACCACATGCTTAGCCACTCTTTTTTTCACAGGATTCTTCAAGAGCTACATCAGTGGGAAAATTAGGAAATGTCAATGCAGTCGATGACTGGAATATGGATAGATTAGGAGGTACGGACGTTGCTCCTCGGTGCTCTCACCTAAATTACATTCAATTTATAAAAGACAATTTACACTTGGTAGACCCATGGTGCATACTGAATTCAATGGGAAAGAAATGATACTTTCTCACATAAAACCTTTACAAGAATAGACTACTGTACATATTACACAAATCATCGCTAATGCAAAAAGAAAAAGAAGCAGGGATAGAAAATATTCTAATATCAGCAATACTCCAATTTGGTTACAACTACATCTAGAACACCCTAGGTTGAGATTTCCAGGATAACCTGGATAACCAGTCTATCCTTTTTCGAGAAGTAAGACTTGGTATAGTGATGTTTTTGCTTTGCAAGTGTGCTGATGTCTTTTTGAACCAATGTGATGTAAGTTTCAATAGTAGGATTTAATGGTGGGACTCGACACATTCATCAAGGACATAGATTCTGCCCATATGACCATTGGCTTTACCTCCATTACCAACACTAGTGCACTTAATTTCTTAGACACTACAATTAGGTTGATTAATAACAAGTTTGAGTCTGATCTCTATACCAAAGACACGGATAGAAATAATTTACTTCATTATGAGAGTTTTCATCCACCTGGGTTAATTAAAGGGTTACCGCATAGCCAGTTCCTCAGGGCCAAGCGTATTAACAGTTTTCCACAGAAGGTCACTGGTTATTTGGACACAATGCAAGCTAAATTTAGCGCCAGAGGTTATCCAGAAACACTCCTTCAGGTACAACGGGATAAGGCCGATGCTATTTTGAGACCTACACTACTTAATCATACTTCACAGAATAGACCTTCAAGACAATTTTCTATACCAGTACACTCAGTGGTCGCGTAAAGAATATCATTCTCAAACACTGGCATTTGTTTGGGTCTGACCCTCTCCTTACACCTGTATTAGGACATAGACCCATTTTCTCGTACAAATGTGGTAAGAATTTGAGGGACAGTTTAATTAAAGCAGATATAGGTGACACAACACACTTTCAGACCTTTCTGGGCACTCCCAGAAAAAGGTGTTACCGTTGTTGCAACTGCAGTCAGTGTGACAGTATGCAGGAAGGCAATAATTTCCCCCGCCCGCATACAGGCAATATATTTAACATCCATGGCTTCTACACCTGTATATCTAAGAATGTCATCAACCTCATTAAATGTCCGTGTGGACTAGGATATGTAGGGGAGACTACCCAATGTGTTAATGACAGGATCCGCCAGCACAAGGCAGCTATCCGGATATGCGATCCAGAGGCACCAGTGGCACACCATTTCACACAGGCTGGTCACAATCTTAATCAGTTACGATTTCATATAATCGATAGTATGTATAAGAGCACACAGGGTGGCAATTTTGGTAAACTTTTACTTCAAAAGGAGACAAAGTGGATAAGGCGATTGGGTACTATGACACCTGAAGGTATGAATAAGGAGATGGATCTGAGTTGTTATCTCTAATGCACCATCGTGTTACTACTGTGTCTGTTCCGTCTTTATACTGTTTGGTCCCTTTACCTAAGTCTTGTCTCCTATAGTAACTTACCCCATTTTCTATCCACAGATCTGCCCACCCTGACTGTAGATGACCATGTCTGAAGTGTGTGACCCTCAACCGGTTCTGCCACATGTCACCATCGCCTGCTGTGATCAGTCCATGGACACTTTTGTCTCCCTTACCTCTACCTGTCCCATTGGTGGCATCTTCACCACATAGAGTGTTGATATTCTTCATATATGGGTACCCAATTGTGGGTGTTTGCTGTACACTTATATTTTCCATATCTGCTTGTATGTTACTCTTCCCTTACACTTCATTCCAGCATTTAGGGACTAGATTGGTCATCTTAACTGTAGATCCAATTTGCACAATAGGATCTCATTAGTTGATTTATATTTTTATTTTATATGTTTCGTTTTGATATTTTTTTTACAGTGTTTCTATGCATTCACCATTTCTTTCTCTTTGTATTTCTCCACATAACCCCTGTGCTGCCCCATGTGGACCTCGTTGGACTGCATTGAGGGAACATTGAGTGTGAGACTGCATGCTACAGATGCGGTCTGTCCCTGCATTGCGGTGCGTCCACCGCTACCATGGCAACACACTGTGGGGACCAGGATTCCCCCCCCCCCCCCCCACACTGGCGCTCTCAGCCTCACTGCGTCATCAACAACCGATGGGCCAATGAAAACTGACGTTGCAATTTCAGCCAATCAGCACGATGCATTGCAAACGTGAGGCCGGCGTCTGATGTCACAAGGAGGCAGTATTTCAGAGGGCACCATCGGTGCAGCATTCCAGCACCTAGGGAGCAGGAAGAAAAGCTCAGGACACTCTCACCAGCATACTGTGCAGTTGCAAGATTGGTCTGTATAGCTACATTATCTCTGTTACCTTTAGCAATTATATGCTGTTGCTCCTTACTTTTGGCTATTGATCATTATTACACCAACTGTATTTAAGTATATACATTTGCCTTATGTGTAGCTTGCTGGACTGTTGCTGGATTTCTATTAGTGTGCCTGAGGATTCTGGATTGTCCTTTGGACTTGTGTTAACCCTTGTGAGGATACTTTATTTACCATTGCCTCTTTTCTTTGGTGCTTTTTTTGTGAGTCTGGTACAGGGAATAGGGAAGTACCATTCGATACAACGTGTCTTTTGGGAACGGGCCTGAAGGGGTTTCTACCCGAAACGTTGCCGCCCCCCTTCCCCTGTACTTTTTACGTTTGTTCATACCCCATCCCTTTCCTCCCTCATTGTTTTGTTTCATTCACTTTGTGTTTTGTTCATTAAACCTATTTTCACTCCTCCCCTCTCTTTTTTCCATTTTTTGTGTGCTGGGAACAATTGTTTTCTAGATTCAAAAAGAAACAGTTGCAGAGACTTTGACAAAGAGACATTGTGGAGCACTCACTCATCGTGGACTGGTGCACCTACTTGGCCTCCCTTGCCAAAGGGTTTTCAGGGCCAGTGGTATTGGCTAGCACCACATTGTTATGTGAACAAGGACTTGATACATTGCTATATGTGGAACATATAAAATACAATATGTCAGATATAATGGTATCTACTGATACCAGATGGGGAGTGTCCTGGAACAGGATTGTTTATTTCTCTGTATTTTTCGTGCTCTCAGGCAGCCTGCCCTCCCCAGCTAAAGTTACATGTTTTTCCTGTTCTGAAGCAGCCAGAGCTGCATATATTGCAACATAGTTGTTACAAGTAATCCCCTTTTACACAGCCCCTACTCAGTTTCTCTGACAACCTAACAATACTCACAGTTTGAGATTGGTTTAGTCCTCTCCCCCTGCTTTATCTGCATATTGTTATGCTCCTTAGTGTGTTCCTGTCTGAAAGGAAAGTGTGCTCTTTTCAAACAAGCAGCCAAAATGAGTAGACACTTCTTCCACTGCTCCCTCAGAAAAAGAAATCCTTTTTACCTTCTCCCCATAACAGAACACCTTCGTCTCATAAGTTATTCTCCAGGCAAGAGAAATCGGCTACCAGAATCCACATATAAGAACTTATATACTTCTGTTAACTCCCCTCAATAAAGTTGAAGAAAATAGAATTAATTTGTGTGCTTTAAAAGGGGACAAGTTAAGCTACATGAATTTACTCACATGCTACAAGTGAGCCTTGGTCCAGAATAATATCTGTGATTGGTTCATTAAATCTCAGTCCCCATTCAACTACTCAGAAAATCTGCTGGAATGTGTTATTTATTCTCAATTAAGGAGTGGTTCAACCTTGAAAACATCTGAATTACATTTTTCTGAGCTCCTGCTTTATGGTAATCTCAGGGTCCATTGAATCCACTTCTTCATAGTATATCTCACGTCCAGGAATCCCACAGGAGAGACACTTATCAGATGAGACACACACCCTACCACTTTCTATACTGATCTTTATACTTGGGGGAAAAATATGTTTGAGCAACAAAAAAGTTTATTTCAAAACATGTTAGTTATGTTTATGTCATATCGACCTCACTGAAAATAGTTCTTGCTTTACATAGTTTACAATCCTTTGGACAAAAACACATCCTAAATCAACCCAGGTGATTGACAAGAGAGCATGTCTGAAAAAGGCTTTCTGCTGTAGCTTAGTGCAAAGCTATCAGATGCGGCCTAGCTTTTCCATTTGAGCAGATTGGAACCCCTAAGTTCCATCTTGAATTTCCTGGTTTATTCTCTGTATCTTTCTACCACAGACAGGGGGTTACTTACTGAAGTTTCTTAGCTGCAAAGCGGAAGAAAAACAAGTGCAAAAGGATTGCACCAGATTTATCAAAAGAAAACCTCCAATTGCCTTTAACGGGATTCCTTTTTGTTGGTAACTACAGTGCTATTTTTTTTTTTTGGCACTGATTTTATTGTATTTATGCAGCTTGGAGACATTAGTACAGTTAAAGAAACAATACTACTTTTCTTTGTAAACTTTTTTTTCTTATTTTAAAATGTGGTGCATATAACAATGTATAGTTCTACATTCTTACCCAAGCTGGCAATCGTTTGGTGCTCCTGTTATAAATCTGTTAAAATCCTGATTGTGTGATAACCATGGCTGCTTTAGTCAGTTTAACTCAGCAGCTATAATATATCCTTATATTACTATGGTAACATTATCTATTGTTATAGTTTACAGCTCAAACTGCTGGGAATATTGGCAAGAAATAATCATAAGGGTGTTTTTTTTTTATCTGGCTGAGACTTGTATCATCCCCCTCCGTATGTGTACTGTCCCCTCAGACTTTGCCTCAGCTCTTTTGAGCTCCATTGCCTTCCCGGGCGCTCCCCCTGCCCTCGCGCTGTGGTGTGACATCACCAGCACATCGCGCGACCTGGTGGTCTGTGTGTATGGTGCCGGTGATCCCTCCAACAGCGTGCAGCCCCGGTCCTCCCCTGTGATACTCCTCACTCACTCCAAAGGGCTGTGTGTGGCTCAGCAGTGGTCGCTACGGCAGTGTGAATCCCTGGAGGCTGCTGTTTCTATCCTTGCAGAGGCTCCGGTCTTAATCTAAAGACAGTTGTTCTACGGGCTTATACCATTCAGCATTGCTGTAAGTAGGATTCCAATTTTACTCCCACTGGATGTTACAGCTTGATTAGCGTCTCTAGCCCAACTTACTGTACATGTGTATGTTGTTTTATTTATATTTTACACTTGCATTAAATTTGTAATTATTTTCTTGCCAATCTGTTCAGTGCTTTTTTGTTTGTTTTTGAGTTGCACTATGATCTTTTTTCTTTTGTCTTTTCTGTTTTTGTCTTACATGTTTGTTTGTCCTCTATGAGACTTCATTGAAGATTCCTCCCAGGACTCCTCTCCATTCGTGTTGGACTTTGTTTGGTGAGATCTTATTTTTATATTTCGGAGGCGCTGGTTTTTTTCTTTATAAGATATCACATGCTTTTCTACCTTAATGTATAGTAAGAGAACTGAATCTCTAATCTGTTGGTACAAAAATCTAGTAGGAATGATGTCCAGGACGGAAGAGAGACATGTTTTTGAGGCAAAGAGATTGATCAGGCTCCGAGTATACTCCTGTTCCTGCTTTAATAAGCACTTTATGGCCTTATTTATAATATGGTGGACAATTCATTTCAATATGTTTACTGTATACAGGACAGATAACAGCATTTCCTGAATAAACAACTACTATCTAATGGCATTTTATTCTCCATAGGCATAACAACCCCTCTCTTTGTAAATGTACCTACTGTCCCCTATTTATAGCCACTACCTCCAAACAAGTGGGCAAGGCAACCTCACAACTCAAATAACAAATCTATAACACAAAGGATATACATTGGTTCTGTCCACAATTTCATTTCAGTCCAGGTTTTATTGTTGAGACCTCCTCAGCGTTATACAATGGCCCAAGGGGGAATAACTTCTATTACAAAACTTTATTATGTGTAGCAATATAACCCGCTGATACAGAGACACAAATCAATACATAATACATGGTATTTCTTTTATTACATACATAGTTAAAAAAAAAAACACTTAATGTTCTATTATAATTAATAATAATACAACCCAGCTGTGCAATTTCACATTCCAGTGCCACAGTTGGCATCTTTGGACTATTTCAAATGCTCTTATCCTGATTTTGTTACAATCGATTCCAGATAAGGTCCCTCACAGACTATACTCTGCACAGCCTGCATTCAGAAAGCTTTCTTTTTATTGTTGTATGGACGAGCATCAGAACTTTTGGCTTATCCCAGCCAGCAATGATCATTGGGTTTAGCTAAGAAGCTTGGTAATTATTGTGACCTGGGAGACTGCACTTTAAATTGCTCAAGGTAATCTACATTGCAAACTGATTCTCAGAAACTATGCAGCATTGCTGCTATAAGGCTCTTTGGGTGTGAAGGCACAATTAACGGTTTTGAATGTTTTTTTGTTCACTTAGGCAGTAAGTTATTGTCTGCAAACCAATCATTTCATTCAAACAGATCCCTGTAGTCACAGGTTTGTTCTTGCTGATCACACGGGTATAGAAGCAGCTCCTTTCCCAGCGAAGTAATGGGCTCATCCTGTTAAAAAAGAAAGATGCCCATCAAAGAGAGCAGGAACTGCCTAGTTCACTAGAACAGAACTGCAATAAGATAACAAGCCACGGACAGATGAAGATGCATCAGTTGGAGGAATATATATATAGAATATCACAACATATCCCACATGAATATATTGCTGCTTTAAGACATTCTGGCAACTCAAATAAACAGGTATAAGCTATTGTTGAAGTACTCGTTCATTTTTGCATGATTTCAACTGGATTGACACGGCTACAAGGGAGGCCAATAATGATATGAGCACAGCCAGGTGTGTGTGTGTGTGGAGATAAAAGGTACTTTCCCTGGGGAAAATCAGTTTCTTTGGAAGCACCATCAACCAGGTATGAAAGGTACAACGTCTCAGACTGGATCTTGTAATGTGGGATGTATTACTTAAATTCTGACTCCTTTAGCAGGGATTGGAAACAGCATGAAAAACACCAAGTCCTACAATACATACTGTAATTTTTCATCTTTATCTGAGCCTTTCCTATCCTGCCAAGTCTTTCAGAAGGCATAAACTGCTGAAGCCTTTATGAAAGATACAGTATTCGATAAACAAATCCTCTGGCCCACCATGAAAATCAATTGGAATAGATGCATCATCACATGCCGTCATGGTGAAAAGGAGGAACTCCCTCTTCTCCACCCCAGCGAAAGACAACTCACTATGAGCAGCAATATATTCAGGAGAGGACTGATTTAATATATTCGGCAAATAAGCAGCCAACGCAAAGTTTGTAAAATTAAATTATTCGATTTGCAGATTAATCCATGCAGAACCACTCGGGAAGAAATGCCAAACTGAGCAGAACTAGGGACTTATCTATCAACTAAATACCCTGTTTTTTAATTCCGAACCATAAAGATTGTAGGATTTCTAGTCCCGCAGTTCTAAAAACAAAGAACAGAGCCCAGCAGGCTTTAAATCGAAAGACCACAATAAGTTTATATTATATAATGCTTTTCTAAAAACAAAGTTCTATAATTTTATGTATATAGCGCTTTTCTCCCGATTGGACCATAAGCGCTTCACACACAAAGTTAACAGTTCCACAACAAAGAACAAAATGTAAAGAAAGCTATAAAAGAAACCAAACGCAAGATACAAATATAAAAATAAACACAAATGTACAGAATGAGAATATATAGAGAATGGAAAATTACTGTATTTCATTCTTGGAAAGAAAGAAGATGGCACTCCAGTGGTCTTGGCACAAAATGTACAAATCCTTGTACTTTTGCACTACTTATACATTTTTTTGCCAAGATCACCGAAGTGTCATTTTCATCCCAAGATTTGCTATACCCCAACTCGCTGGGGCTTTCTGAGTAACCGTAGCAGCTCTTCTTGTGAGTGCAGCTACCCTTTCATTTACCAGTATTACATTCTGGACAGGTTGTGGTGGGGACCTCAAACAATTTTACTGTACAGGCAGTCCTCGTTTTACAACGCTTCGCTTTACAACGAATGGCTTATCCAACGCTATGCAATGCATACCTATATTCATTTTTACAACGCCAAAATGGCTTATCCAATGCTCTTACGACGCTTTGCAACGTTGTGTGTGTGTGTGTGTGTGTGTGTGTGTGTGTATATATATATATATGTATATGTATATGTATATGTATATGTATATGTATATATATATATATATATATATATATGCAAATATAGCTGTATGCTCATCTGCATGTCTTAGGCAGGTCTGCAACCCCGCCTTTCCCCATTATCACCCAGCATACAGCACTTCCACTGCAGCAAGGGATTCTGGGAAATGACATGCAAATGAGCACACAGGCAAAAAGTGACACTGTGTGCACATTTGCATGTCATTTCCCAGAATCCCTTGCTGCAGTGGAAGTGCTGTATGCTGGGTGATAATGGGGAAAGGCGGGGTTGCAGACCTGCCTAAGACATGCAGATGAGCATACAGCTATATTTGCATATTTGCTTTCCTGTGGAGGGTTTTTGTCACTTTTTTTACTCACCATAACTTAACTCAGTATTATATATATATATATATATATATATATACACATTCACATAAACAACGCTGCAAAGCGTCGTAAGAGCGTATATATATAATATTATACTATATAATATTATATTATACTATATAATATATTATTTATTATCTTATATTATATATATAATACAGTATATACACTATATAATTTATGTGTGTGCTGCATATCTTATTGCCTGCATAAAATATTTGGTGTATTTTAGTGTTAAAAATGCCTTCAGGAACGGAACCTTTCATTTAAACAGTGTTCCTATGGGGAAACGTGTTTCGCTTTACAACGCCATTTTGAGTAACGCATTGTGTCGGATAACCGAGGACTGCCTGTAAACACAAAACATGTGTCATGTTCTAGCCTGCAGTACCCATGCTTCTCCACCGGGACTGCTGCTGCTCTGCTAACTCTCTCAAGGAACATTCCAGACCCTGAACCTCTTTACCTGTGCGCTACCTTTCAGCCTGCCTATATAAACTTCCCCTTCCTGTCTGTCAGTTCCTGTTTATATTGGGTCCTCCAGCTTGTGCTAGGTTCCTGTGTTTGCTGCTGCTATTGCTGTTATCCTGTTTCTGTTCCCTCGCTGCCGACCTCTGCTTGTGACCTTGACCACGCTATCTGCCGCCTGCCTCCAACCCCTGATTGTGACCTCGACCACGCTCCCTGCTGTTCCTGGCACTGGGATCCACTCCACCCGTTGATCAACCCTTGACAACATGTATCGAGATGTAGCAAGCTTTAATGTCTTCAGTGTCGTGGTTGCCTTGGTGCAGGGATTACTGTTGCAGGGGATCCCATTGAAAATCATGGACCTAACCGCAGCCAGATCATGGCAGAGCCTGTCCTCAGCCCTTGTAGACATTTGTTTGTCGCGGAGCTGGGGACAGTAAGTCTTATTACATCTTTATGTATACTCTTATACCAGTGTGTGGTTGCTGACTTTTGTGCATGTAAATGTTTATTGGGGAAAATATTAAACTAAAAGATGTAAACAAGTCTCTACATGGAGCTTCTTAAAGACATAAGGAATTATTACAATGTTTTACCTTGTGATATTCAATAAGAACAGCCAAAGAGGCATGTTGCACTTGATCCACTCCCAAGAAGCTGTAGGATGTGCCAGATGCATCTATGAGGAAGTGCATATATCCTTCTTCAGAACGGTAGGAGAGAACATAGCCTTTGATTCTCTCACTGACACGCAACAGAAAGCTTCCAGGTACTTCACTTTTTAGAAGATCCTCAGATTCTAGTCTGGATATGATACCTGTTTAGACAAAATGATCAACATAAGCAAAGGGAAACAAACAATTGGATTTAAAGATCATACAGTACTTCCAACAATAAGTTGCATGTAAACATGAAACATGATAATAAAAGTGCACAGAATGGCAGAGAAAACCCAGGGTTGTGTGAATCCGGTATTTAAAGGAACATATTTCTGAAGCAGAAATGACGCGAGTTGTGGAATACAAAGTGAATGATTTTACTTTAACAGCTATGGATAC
Source organism: Ascaphus truei (assembly GCF_040206685.1). Lineage (NCBI taxonomy): Eukaryota > Metazoa > Chordata > Amphibia > Anura > Ascaphidae > Ascaphus > Ascaphus truei. Next base: position 311,866,482 of record NC_134483.1, on the reverse strand, counting down.
CACAACCTTCCACAAGGTGTCAGTGTTGGAAGTACATATCCTACAAAAGTTTAATTTAACCTTGTATAACTGTATTATACAACTCTATGATTTGAGTGTCCTAAAAACCAAAGCAGAAACATAACGGTGGTTAAGTATCCAACAGACATCATTCATTATTTAATCTGTTATTCAAAGTCTGCGTCAATTAAGAAATTTGATTTCAATTCCTAACCAGAAGCTTTTGAGAGAAAAAAAAAATAAGAAATTGATTACACTCTAAATAGTATTCAGCAGTCCGTTTTAATTTGATAATTGACCTTAACGTTTTACAATATTCGAATAAATTATATGTGCTGTCTTTTCAGAAACTTTGATATGGGCATCAAAACTTAATTTCAAACAGGTTGCCTCTGTTTGTCAGGACAAAACAAACTTTATTTTCTGATCCCTTTTGTGCTCCATAGGCCCAGTGTTAAGTTACAAGCAGATGCTGGGCACTTTGGGCCTAAATCAGTTTATTTTTTCCTCACCGTGAAACCATGGTGCAATGTAGTACCCCGATGTATCCCATCCTGCGTGTAGTGGAAGCTGGTCTTCTTTAAACCATTTTATGATATTTTCACGGGTTGAGCTAGAATCTGATCTTCTCACAGCTTGTCTCCTGTCAGGTCACAGAAATATTGGAGGTGGAATACACTAGCATTAATTACCAAAAAGAAAAACAGGTTCCGCTCTAGGTAAATCTATGGTAAGTTGAAAAACCCACAAATAAGGTCAGTGCTCTGAGCTTCAAGATCCATATAATACAAAAAGAAAAACAAAACGCACTTAATTACAAAAGGATTACAAGAATATTATATTGTAAATAGCTTTAATACCACCGACAATCTATCCAGGGTTGTTGCCAACACCGTTACCATGGATATATACTCCAATACAGATGATGACGTCAATATTTTTTTAATAAAGAAAGAAAATAGAAATAAATCATTAAACATTTTTTTTTAGCCTTAGGAAGAAATAATAAAGTTTCTTAACTCTTGAGAAAAGTAAGCATTGAAACTAATGAACATTTTAATTTTCTAGAAATCACATATTTTATTTTAGTTCTCAACTCTTTCCCCAGAATTCAAAGCTGATGTTTTTTTAAAAGTAAATTCCCCTGTCTTTGCCACCTTCACTAGCAGTAGTTTTGTCCTAGTTTAGTTTAATTCCCAAGGAATTATTTCCCCAAAAAGCCACTCCTAAAATCAGGGTCATCTATACAGGGGAAAGGGGGAACAAGTGTCCCGGTCCCAGGGGCAGAGGGGGGCCTGCTCGGCTGACCCCGGAAGTTGGGCCCGATTTATGTAATCCCAAGGGTCACTTCCTTTGCCAGACCTGAGCGGATCTCTGCCCTAGCGGCTTTGGTCTTTTTCAGGTGAGGTAAGATGAGGATATCAGAAGTAGGTACTTCTTGGGACAAGCTGCCAGCACACATCCCTAACCCTGGGCCTAGGTCAAGCCATCAGTCCTGGGAAAGAGGAAAGCTGCTGGCCAAAAATCCTGCTGTCTATTAAACGTGTGGCGAAATCTTCTAGCTGCACTTTGAGAGTGGAATTCATGCAGCTCAGGTAACCGGTATCGGAACTCGATCGGTGTCAACTGCCATTTAAATCATGTAAACCACGGGTGAATCACGGATTAACCCCTTAGACGCTCAGAAAAAACAAAGTCCTGTATATATGAAATCAATGAATATGGTACTCTGTTATAACCCCACATGAATGAATATAACCTTATGTAATGTCTCCTCCAGCAACAGGCTTGCCATAAGCACCAAATAGTTGAGATAAGGAGACCTATTGTGAATTCAAAGGTTAATGGGGTGAACGATGCAGTACCTTTAGTTGAATCTTCTTTAAGTGATGAGGCTGCTCCTGTTTGACCGACCTGTCATTGCGCGTAGTAAGTCGAATAAAATTGTGGAACTCCACCGCCACGGATAATGAGCTGCATACCTGCCGCCTACCCTCTACCCGCTGATTAGCGGTGGGTGGTCACGTGACCGGCGACCGCGGCGAGACTCCCCGATCCAATACAGGAACTGCTGTGGTTGCACTTGATGAATAAGTGTAGCGCCTCACCGCCACGGTGCATGTATGATGTCTTCACCGCCAACCCTCACCCGCTTGCTCGCGGTGGGCGGTCACGTGACCGGCGGCCGCGACGAGACTTCCGGACAGGGAACAGGAGCAGCTGGATATCAACTATGTCAGCGAATCGGCGTGCTAGCTGCAATCTGTGGAGCATGTAGAATCCTCCCGAAGGGGGTGTTAGCGCTGCACAGCCGAAATGAAGGACTTGCTGGAGACTGATGATAGGATTATAGAAAAACTTTATTGCACATAGTGCAAGCAGATCCTCTTGACGCGTTTCTGCCTAGTTGGCCTTTGACAAAGCGTGAAGAGGATCTGCTTGCACTATGTGCAATAAAGTTTTTCTATAATCCTATCATCAGTCTCCAGCAAGTCCTTCATTTCGGCTGCGCAGCGCTAACACCCCCTTCGGGAGGATTCTACATGCCATTTAAATCAATTGCAGCTTTGTGAATCTTCCCCCTTACTGAGGACCTTACTCAATATGGTGAGATAACAGGGCAATGTGCCGTTACAATGCAACAACTTCCATTAACTTCCACAATTTCATGCAGGGAGGTGGTTATAGTATACCTGCAGATATATTTACATATGCATACAGTAGGTATATACAGTATACAGTAGGAACGCTGCATCACGGTATTATTTGGATTCTTTACAGGTTGTGAGGGAGACTCCTTCTCACAATCCAACATCTTTGCTATACTGCATGTGCATGAATGTTCCAAACCACAGAGGACATAACTCAGATGTATGCAACATGTTCCTACCTGCTTATGTTGCAGTTATTAGGTACAGGGTTGACAAATCTTGGCTTTGGCGGCAGAGGAGGTCTTCTTATCTCTCCACCCCCAAAAGTTTTGGCCTTGTCAGACACATTGCCTTTTGCAATTGACTGCATTGATAGCCTCTTGTAGTCATCCCTGGCTTGTTTAGCTATAGACCTTCGCCGCTCATCAGCTGCTTTTGACTTTTTCACTAGGGGACAAAATATATATACATGTTAATTGATATCACAGACAGACATTAAAGGAGGACACGAATCAAGAATAGTGTATTGATGTCAGAAATGTACTATTCCATCATTTAGTGTATCAAGATTGATACATTTGATACAATCTGTTGTTAAAAACAGCAAACCCAGACATTTTTAACCCACCCAAACCCGAGGCTGCTATTTTCTTGCCACTTATAAAACCCTTAGTTAAAGCAATATTTAACAAGATTGGGCTCTGCATTTTTGTGCTGAAAACACGACTGCTGCAGATGCCATTTCCAACAAGTCGCTGAAAGGAGAATGAGTGGCTCATTGAGTAAAGACACTTACTCTGCAAACAACGACACTGAGTTTGACACTTGTTCAATTCCTGGTGTTAACTCCTTGTGACATTGGTCAAGTCACTTTATCTCCCTATACCTCAGGCACCAGAAATATAGATTGCAAGTTTATCTGGGCAAGGACTGTGTCTAACATGCATATGAGCTGCATACCGTGCACTACAGTATAGTGTAATCGTGAAGCGCTTTGAGTCTAATTGGGTAAAATGTGCTATATGAAATAGTTATTGTTATTATTATTAATGAGCTACGCTTGTTTGTTTTAAAGTTAACAATTTAATCATTTAATTCCACACTGTTTTAAACAGATCACTATATATTCATTGTAAACAACAATATGGGTTACAAATCAGAATCACTGACTATTTTCTGTAGCTTTTGGAGTTGGGAGGTTTTGGATTTTACAGCTACATATATTGTAGATTAGGGTGAAAAAAAAATGACATATGCTCATCAAATGCAACCTTGTTACATTCTAGTAGGGTGAGATACAGTACACATCCCCTATATTTACAGTAATATTGATCCAGAGGACAGCAAGCAAAGAAAACCTGCAAAGTATTTGTGAATTATGTCTCATACGGGAGATATGTTTTTTTTTCATGACTCCAGTAAAGACAATCAGATTTCTGCCTGGATAAACATCGTTCCTACGCGTAACTTATTTGGTATATCCTTGTATACTATCTAACAGGATATCTAACCTCTATTCTACTGTATCCATCATCAGAGTTTCCATGGGTAAGTAGATTCCACATTTTTACTATCCCTACTGAAAAGAACCATTTCCTTTGTTGCTGGTGAAATCCACTGCCCCCTTATATCAAGTGATGCCCCTGTTTTTGAAGAACATAGTGGATTAAAAACAGGTACATACAGTATGTGATCATGAGGAGTTGCATAGGATGTGGACATTCTAGAATGAAAACACTCACTCCACAGCTGTGAAAATTCAGGAAACAATATACAGGCATACCCCGCATTAACGTACGCAATGGGACCGGAGCATGTATGTAAAGCGAAAATGTACTTAAAGTGAAGCACTACCTTTTTTCCACTTATCGATGCATGTACAGTACTGCAATCGTCACATACGTGCATAACTGATGTAAATAACGTGTTTGTAATAGGCTCTATAGTCTCCCCGCTTGTGTACAGCTTCGGTACAGGTAGGGAGCCAGTATTGCTGTTCAGGACGTACTGACAGGCGCATGCGTGAACTGCCGTTTGCCTATTGGGCGACATGTACTTACTCGCGAGTGTACTTAAAGTGAGTGTCCTTAAAGCGGGGTATGCCTGTACAGTAGATAGGATTTACAATAAGTGAAACTGCACTGAAATCTTTAGGTCGGGTATACTTAAATTGTGGAATCAGGTCTGGATATGGACCTCAAGTTCACTTTGTGCAACAAAAAAAATTGTCTTCAAAGAGTCAGACGGTATCTCATAAAACAAAAAAAGGGACAATCATGGATCTAATTCCATTAAAACTGTAGATTTTACATTTACATAATTATTTGACTGGGCCATGAAACTATGTATGTCAAAACTGAGTCAACGAGTGCGGCAATCCTACTCTAAATGAATACTAAGGCTTAATCAAAATGCATGGAAACTGAGCTACAGTAGTTAACATCTCTTAAGAAATTCCCTGTTTCACTCTGCAGCTAGTGACTTAAAAACACTTACAGATATCAGATATCCTTCCTCAATTTAGACAGTAAATATGGAATTTGGACCAAAAAGGGCCCAATCTGATGCTTTTGTGGATATTTGTTAAGCCATATAAAATAATCTTTAGATACCTTAGTAACATATCTTAGCTTTGAACTACAATCAGGGCAACTTACAAGATTCCTGCCATTGTGAATCTTCTTTCTCTAATTTGTGTCTGATATCTTGAGCTTCTTTCCAGTTCATGTAAATTTCCTGAGTTCTCTCTTCTAGTTTCTCAATCTCTTTTTCTTGAGACTTCTGTACCACTTCCATCTTCTGTAAGAAGATAAACAAATGTATTATTTTGTGCCAGAACATCCATCGTTTCCATGAACAGTTGTATTGGTAGAAGGGCCTGAAACAGCTGATATAGTGATATATAGCAGGACCATATAGTACTAGAGTGGCCTTTAATACTAATACAGTAAGTTCAGTTAAATCTGTTGTCTAAACAAACCAAGTATACAGTATAACGTGTAAGGACAGTGGCCCATATTTACTAAACAGTGCTATTCCATACGAAATCTACTGGATCTGGGAGACACTTTAGCTTAGTGCCTATTCTCTTGAATGAGCCATAATGTGTCTTGTGGGCTGGAAGAGATCTTGGCACAGCTTGGTAAAAATTGGCAAGTATTATCTTTGCCAGGCCCTTTATAACTCATTCATATCTAATGGGATTATTCTTCAAACATTTTGGTCATTGGATTTTTTGGGGAAGGAAGGTTCCCAAAATGTCGCTTGAATACATTGTTTACCAACAAGAAAACAGATGAAGGTCATTTCCATGCCAGAAAGAAACACTGTTTCCTTGAAGGAGATGAGGTAAGGAGCAGCCTTACATTACAAGACAGTTATGAAACAATAACATTGTAACTGAAAAAGAACAAAAGTATATTTAGCTCGAGAAGAAAAGCCTAAGAAAATAAACAAACCTCTTCCATATACTAAAAAAAAAATTATATTGTTTACAATACATGTGATTATGCCAAAGAATATATTTTACATGTTAAACTGCCGGATTCCAATCGTGTTTATATATTCTATAGGCACAGCACGATTCCTACTTGATAATTTTATTTTCTATAGTACAGTTATACTGCAAAACGAAGAACAATTCCTGCGCTCCTACCAATTGGGCTAAACAACACTAGTGACATGTTTACATTTAGATCCTAAGTCTATGTAACAAGAAAGTCACCAGGTTCCATCTTTTGACCAAAACATGATCCAAGCCTGCCAACCTCGTCAAGGGGGAATCCGTTTAGCAGGCACCTTCACTTAATATACGCAATTTCTTATTGTTCCGAGGACAAAACTTTGTGACGTATGTGAAAGTGCCCTGAAGGGGTTAAATAAATGAAGCATATGTTTATTTGTGATTTGGTGCAGTTAAAAGCAGGCCAAAGCCAGTAACAAAGTTCCCTTATTATAAAGGTAAACTGTGAGTGCACAAATACCCTAGTGTGAAATATTAATACTTACAGATATCTCTTCTTTCTGTTAGCCATAAACACTCACCTACTCTTCAGTGGAGGGTGATGTGTAGACTGACATGGTGTATAATATCTTTATGCTAATTTGAGAATTGGTAAGGAGCTCTATCCTGAAGGGAGGAGCCATACACCTCCAGGGAACTGCTCAGTAAAAGAGATAACGGGCGAGCCAAAACCTACCACTATAGTTAGAGTAGATGAGGTTGAAAAAAGACATACGTCCATCAAGTTGAACCCATGCTAAAATTAGATGACAGATACTTTATCCTATATCCGTACTTACAGTATATTGATCCAGAGGAAGACTAACAAAAAACCTCAGTGTCGTATCATCCAATGATATCTCATAAGGGGAAAAATAAATTCCTTCCTGACTCCAAGAATCAGATTACTCCCTGGATCAAAATCCTTCCCATGTTTACTTATTTGGTATATCCATGTATATCCATGTATACTTTCCCTTTTAAAAAAAAAAGTCCAACCTTTTTTTAGAACAAATCTATTGTACTGTATCTGCCATCACAGTCTCCATGGGTAATGAATTACACATTTATCTGCCCTTACAGTAAAGAACCCTTTCCTTTGTTGCTGGCGAAATCTCCTTTCCTCCAACCTTTAAGGATGACCTCGTGTCCTTTTTATTGCCCTTGGGATAAATAATTATTTTGAAAGCTTCTTGTACTGACCCTGAATATTTGTATATAGTTATCATATTCCCTCTGACGCCTTTTTTTCTAATGTGAACAAATCTAATTTTGGTATCCTATCTTCATAAATCAGATTATCCATCCCCTTTACTAATTTGGTGTTTCTTTTCTGCACTCTCTCTAGTTCCATAATGTATTTTCTAAGGAGTGGTGGCCAAAATGTTACTCCATATTCAAGGTGTGGTCTTACTAATGCTTTACAAAGGGACATAATTATGTTTACTTCCCTTCCATCCATTGCCCGTTTAATGCAAGATAAGATCTTGTTTGCCTATGCAGCTGTTGCATGACTTTGGGCACTATTGGTAAGCCTGCTGTCTACAAGCACTCCTAAATCCTTCTCCATCAAGGATTCCCCTTATCCCCATTGAATTTGTAAGTCGCCTGTTTATTCTTGTTTCCCAAATGCATAACCTTACATTTATCTGTATTAAACTTCATCTGCCATTTACCTGCCCAAGTTCAGTCTATCCAAGTCCTTCTGGAGAGAAATTACATCCTGCTCAGAATCTACTACCTTTATACAATTTAGTGTCATCAGCAAAGATGGAGACTTTGCTCTCTATGCCAACCTCAAGGTCATTAATAAACAAGTTAAAACGCTAAGGTTACAGTACCAATCCCTGAGATACTACACTCACAACTTTAGCCCAACTTGACAAAGTTCCATTTATGACAACTCTCTGTTGTCTGTCCTTTAAGCAGTTATCAATCCAGGTGCAAATACATTTACTGAGTGCAATTTGCTTTATTTTGCACACTAACCTTGTGTGGAACTGTATCAAAAGCCTTTGAAATATGTAAGTAGACCATATCAACTGCATTACCCTGGTCTAAATTCCTACTAATCCTCAAAGAAACTAATAAGGTTAGTTTGGCATGACCTATCCTTTAAATCCATGCTATTACTAATAGTTTTGTTTTCCTTTAGGTATTCCTGAATATTATCCCATACAAAACCTTCAAGTAGTTTCCCCACTATTGATGTCAGGCTTACAGGTCTTTAATTCCCCGGTTGTGATCTAGCTCCCCTTTGTAAATATAGGCACCACATCTGCTTTACGCCAATCTTGTGGTACTGAGCCTGTGGAAATGGAGTCCTTGAATATTAAATGTAATGGTTTGGTTATTACTGAACTTAACTCCTTAAAAAAAAACTCTTGGATGTATGCCATCAGGGTCAGGTGCCTTATTTACTTTTATCAAGTCACCTATGAATTTCTTCCTCTTTTAACCAATTGTTCATTAATATGGATGTTGTGGCTTCCTCCTGCGGTAATACTATTGAAATTGATTCTTCCCTGGTAAACACAGAGGCAAAGAATTTGTTTAATACCTCTGCTTTTTCTTTATCTCCAATAATCTGCCTCCCATCTCACACTGAAAGGCTCCTATATTTTCTTTTCTAATTTTGTTATTAAAATACTTAAATAACTGAGTTTATCTTACTTTCTATTGCAATCCTTTTTTCATTATCCATTTTTACCTAATTGTATTGCCCTTTTGCAATTTTTGTTACATTCATTATAATTCTGATACGATGCCTCTGTCCCTTCTGACTTTAAGGAAGTAAATGCCTGTTTCTTCTTTTCCATTTCCTTCCCTACCTGCTCATTTAACCACATTGGTTAAAGTGGTTTCTTTTATATTTATTACCCAAGGGTAGAACATGGACAAATTTGCTTTTCTAACAATGTTTTAAAGAATGCCCATTTATCTGACACATTTTTCCCTGCAAAATCATCATCCCAATTTATACTTTGTAGATTAATATCTACAGTTAAAAGTCTTTGTTGAACCCAAGTAATCTGGTTTTTGATAATTAATTTCAATTGAGACCATATTATAATCACTGTTACCCAAACGTTCCCGGATTTGAATATTTGTTATTACGTCTACATTGTTTGATATTACCAAATCTAGTATTGCCCCTCTACTGGTTGTGTCCTGGAACAGGATTACCCATTTTCTGTCTCCCTTTGCAGTTTTGACTATTCCCGTCTCCCTTGTTCAGCTGCCTGTAATTCTCCCTGTTCCAGCAGCTAGCTGCATGTGTAAAGGCAACATTATTGCTACATTTGCCCTTCACACAGTTCTAGTTGGTTGCCCTGACAACCTTCCAATCCTCATAGATAGATTGGTTCAATTCTCCCCTGCCTTTATAGCAGTTACTTTGGTCCTTAGACCCTTCCTGATTGTCACAGGAACATGTGCTTTAGATCTAACTAGCTGGCTTAGTGAGTACATGCTTAGTGAGTACATGCTTCCTCCATTACACCCCTGCAAGGCCAGCCTTTTTTACCGTCCCCCCTTAACAAAGCACCTTCACATAGAGAAGCACTCTCTCACCCCACATTACCATCTGCAAGTACCCTTTATATTTGTTTTTGACTCCCATATTAAAGTTGAAGAAAATAAAAAGGACTCTGTGTGCTCTCAAAAGGGGATGAGTTAAACCACTGGACTCAATCCCACGTGATCCTGGTTCCAGAAGAGGTTGGTTCCTCAATAATTTGGGTCATGTCATTGTCTTTAAGCACCCCCAAAAACCTGTTTACTTTCGTTGTAATGGTAATCTCACTGCACCAGTCTATGCCTGTAAAAGTAAAATCACCCATTATACAAACGACCTACTTTGATGCCTTCTCCATTTGCAAAAATATTTTAGCTTCCTCAATCTCACAGATATTTGGTGTTTATAGCATATCCCTACAAACATTTTCTTTATACTTTTACCTCCACTGCTAATTTATATCCACAAGGTCTCTACATTTTCATCATTCCCTTCAAAAACATCTTCCCTTATAATAGGATTTAGATCCAGTTTAACATACAAGCATACTCCACCTCCTCTTCTATTTACTCGATCCTTCCAAAAAAGGGATTAACCCTCTAAATTAACTGCCCAGTCATGAGTTTCATCCCACCATGTTTCAGTAATGCCTATGATATCATACTGCTCCCTTGCAGCTATTAATTCGAGCTCCCCCATTTTATCTGTCAGGCTTCTTGCATTAGCGCAACTGTGCACAGAGAAAAAAGAAAAAAAACTGCAAGAGAGTGTGTGTCCCAAAAGAAAATATTTAATGGATCAAGACATCAAATTACAAACGAGCCCACGGGCTCTTTTTAGGGTCTTAATATTGCCCAATCTACAATTAGAAAAATGTTGGGCAACAATATTAAGAACCTAAAATACAGATGTATAGAACATGTCCCTAAACCAATTAGAGGGGGCAATAGAATAGATTCATTAGATAAAAGGGAACTTTATTGGATCTTTACCCTCAATACCAGAATACCTAACGGTCTAAATTCAGACTGGGATCTAAGTCCATTTTTACGTTAAATTCATTTTATATGCCGATAGAGGGTTGTATTTCCATTTCCAATGGTCAAACAATACAAAAATAAATTATAATTAAGATAAATAAAAATAATTGTGTATATATATGGTTCTGCATGTGTAAATCACTCTCAATTGTCTCATGAGCAAAATGTACATATATACGGGTGGTATTGTTAGTGTATAGGTAACTATGCTTCATTATTATATTTATATATGTATATATGTACATTTTGTCAATATAGAGTAAGGTTAACATCATTACACATTTTTTGATAATCATTATTTTCTTCTCGATTTCTTTTAGACATTAAATGCATGGTTATGATCTGTACCATTTGATTACACTCTCCATTCTGCATTTAACATGTATTAATTTATGATATATGTGGACTCTTTTATTATTAATTATATTTGAGGTTTTTTTATGTAAGGAGAGTGTATTCTATGGTTCATTGTAGGATGCTTTTCTATTTTGTAAATTATGTGTATGCAAATTCTTTGCATATTGATGGTTTACTTTTATATATATCTTTTTTAATTAAAGTTTTATTTTCATCTGATTTATTTTTTTGTTTAAGTTCAAATCTATATGTGGTCTGAGGATTTTTTAATATGTTATTATAAAGGCATCTATTTTGCCAGGTCTATTTTCGTTAAGTTAGAGGTTATTGATATATTTAGACATATTTGTATTTTTATCTATTTTTTTGTTTTTTTGTTTTTGTCGTTTTGTCAATAAAGTTTATTCATTTGAATACACGCATTTGTGCGCTGACGTCGAAATTCCATGACACGCATGACGCGTCATTCGTGACGCGGTCTGGCACCGGACGGATGGGGTCTGATGGCAGGAAAGTATGGGTATATTAGATACCTGGCAAGGTAAGATCTTTAAGCACCTTGATAAAGAGCTGTTCGCTCGAAACTTGTAGGTGGGGGCCCATGGGCTCGTTTGTAATTTGATGTCTTGATCCATTAAATATTTTCTTTTGGGACACACACTCTCTTGCAGTTTTTTTTCTTTTTTCTCTGTGCACAGTTGTGCTCCAACTTTACTTCGCTCATCTTGCTGCTATCTAAGGAAAAACGGAGGCACACACCGGAGGAGGTATTTCATTGAAGACCACACAGATGTGAGTAATTTACTCTTATACACCTTTTCACTGATCCACTTCGATACATCTGACTGGACACTAGCTAGTGGGTGTTGTTACTTATCTTAGTGGAACTCTATCCAGGTCATCGATTTATTGTGGACTTAGGTGTTGATCTATATGTGATCATTGGTCTGTTTATTCTGTGATACTCCAAGGATTTACACAGTGAAGAAGTCATTTAATGCAGGCTGGCATTAGCCCTTGATCTTTGTTCTAGAGCACCATACAGCTTTTTTTCTACGTTCTTCTTGCATTAGCAAGCATGCATTTAAGTTTTTTTCAGTCTGTACTATTATCTTATCTGCTCCTGCCTTTCTACTCCAATTGGATTTAGTTTTTAGAAGGTTTCAAGAATTATCTGTATTTAATATGGGTGTTTCGCTGCTTGCAACACTCCTACCTGCCCCTGTTCTACTTCCACAAGCCCATACTATTTACGTATTCCCATCTATTTTATTTAGTTCGTTATGTCTCTTGTCCCCCCCCCCCCCACCATCCTAGTTTAAAATCTCCAATTTTTTTATTTAACATTCTCCACCCTAGCACAGAAGAACCCTCTTCATTGAGGTGCAATTCGTCCCTACCATAAATTACACCTCAGAAAAGGAGTCCTAGTGCTCTAAAAAACCCAAACCCTCCTTCCTACACCACTTTTTTAAACCATGCATTAACCTCCCTAATCTCTGACTGTCTCCCTGCGGTACTGCATGGCACTGGTAGTATTTCAGAAAATACTACCTTGGAGGGCCTTGCCTTAAGCTTTTGACCTAGATCCCCGAAATATTTTTTTTGGACCCTCCATCTTTCCTTAACTTTGTAATTGGTGCCAACATGTACCAAGACCATTGGGTCAGTCCCAGCCGCTCCCAAAAATCTGTCTACCCGATCCGCAACGTGCCGAACCCGAGCACCCGGGAGACAACAAACTGTTCAGTTCATGCGGTCATGGCAAAAGATTGCCCTATTTACCTTCCTAATAATGGAGTCCCTTACCACCACAATCTTTCTTGCTCTCTGAGTATCCCAAGTCCCCTCTGTGCTGGAAGAACTATTCCCCGGCCTGCTTACTGATTACTTCTATTTAGAATTTGTAGAATTGAAATGGCAATTGATAAGTACATTTGGGGTGTTGCAATGTGAGAGCTACATTTTAACTATAGAACCTATATTGAGATTCGAAACATGGATACATTGTATTATAAAAGAACAGTGATATATAGCATGTATATACTGAATCACCAAGTGCCAATTAGCAAATATAGGTCACTGCCTTTATATATTGAGTGTTAGGAAGACGGAAATAGATTCCTGAAGAAGCTAGACTCCTGTCCGCATCTTGTTCGAGCACTGCAGAGGTGTCCAGGCCACGGTGATAGCGTGTCTCCGCCAACTCCGTCCAGAGACGAGTTGTCATCAGAAGTGACGGAGCTTGGGAAGGAGACACGACTGAGATTGTGGCGCCACCGATGAAATCCTCTGAATTCATACTATGTTCGGTCGTTTTGTTTACAATGTGAGTGCACTAATATTGTTATACACTAATTTTAAATTTAATAGTTGACATACTACATCATGTGAGTTTCCCTTTTTTCATATACCGGAGAGAGAGAGACTACCCTTTACCTTGCACATACTATCCTACTGGAGATCGCCATTGATGTTTTGAAATCCTGATATCCGATTCCACTATAGCTCCAGTTAGAGAGAACATGTCTCTAACCTGCTTTATATTGAAAGAGGAATATGTGAGCGGACGATTATCACACCTTTTGAAATTAAGACAGTTTACCATACAGGTTACACTATGTTCTTTGCAATTTTCAAGGCTGGGTAGGTTTAGCATACACATTTTTAAGTTATGGTGGATGAAAAAGGTAACAAAAAACTTCCGCCGTTAGCATATAGCCAATAAAAAATATCACTTGTGAGCAAGGTCGAAACAGCTGTCTGAGTGGTTTGACTGGCTTTGCATCTAATCCCATGCTGTGCTTAAAAGCTGTGTTAACAGCAGAGCGTTTGCTTATAAGGGTTCCACGTAAAAATGAATTTCAGGCAAACGGTGACACATTGTGTGCTCATTTGCATGTCATTTCCCATAATCCCTTGCTGCAGTGGAAGCACTGTATGCTAGGTGATAATGGTGAAAGGCAGGGTTGCAGACCTGTCTAAGACATGTGAATGTGCTCACAAGTGATATTCTTTATTGGATATATATATATATATATATATATATATATATATATATATATATATATATATATATACAAAATGCATTTATTGATCTGCAAAAAACAGGCTGTGGCATAAAATTAATTATGGCGTTATTCCCTTTTACATAAACACAGGCTCTAGCTTTTTACTAGTTATTTACCAATCACTTTTATAACTATGTGGTGTGCAGTAATTGCATAATTAAAAGAAAGTTTTTAAATAACAAATATGAATAATGATGTTGAACATTTAGAACTACAACTGTGAACAATAAATATACACTGTATTAAGTCCAGCTGTATGCTGTGAAGTATGCCCCTCATTTTAATCAGGAGTAGCTGATGTAACTGATGTAATGTAACTTTCTGACAAGATGGCGAAAAAATATAATTAACTTACCTGTTCCAAGCTATATTTTTTCATTTCATTGGTGGTAGCTAACAGAATTTCTTCAACAGTTCTTGGTCCATCTGTGCAGGACTAGGGGTTCAATTACATAGTATGCCATTTAACTCAAAATATTACTTCACTAACCTGGTTAGCCACCTTAATACCAAACATGCAAGTAACCCACAATCAAAGAATGAAACTAAAGTATGTAACCCAAGAAGCCCATTAGTTGTACCCCAAATGGTACAGTTATTAATCAGAAAAACTCAACATGCAAGTGAAATCAGCCGTGCATGCTCGAGACTGAAAATGAACATTCCGTAATATTAAGCAATGCTACGTGGCTCCAGTTACACATTGGTTGTCCAGGACAGAAAATAGAAACCCCAAAATATTTGTGGGTCTCACAGCTGCTATTCAATCCTAATGATCTATAACTCGATTCCAACAAAGACTTTGTAACAATCATATGTCTTTCCACATAGTGTAGCCCCCTGTAAACAGCACAGGCAATACCTATCTCCCTTCTACTGTGTTAAGTCCTGTTAAGATCAGGCACCAGTAATCATCATGGGTTTTCCCCCCTCATAGCCCTGCCCTGAGTGGTAGATGCAGGCCTGGACTCTGCTGCAGGCGTGAGCAAGAGGGGAGGTTCTGCTGACATCACGAGAGGTGGGGCTAGCTCTATATTTAGCAGCCAACTCCGGTGAGTTGGGATGTTACGCCGAGAGTCTGCGGTGCAGTCAGTTATGCCGAGAGTCTGCAGTTCAGTTAGTATGCCGTGAGTCGAAGAGTCCTGCGGATCGGTCCGAGGAGTTGGAGGAGACCGCGGTCTCCCCTGTGCAGAGTGCAGGAGCAGAGAGAGGAGTGGATAGATTCAGCTTCCTTTAGTAGAGATGATAGTTATAGACCTGGTGGACCAATGCCCTCACCCCACTGCCTGGGGTGATGGGGAGAATCCAAGCCCCACCGCGAGGATAACCTCGGGGGTGGGCCACGGGGTATTGAAGCCCTAGCCCAGACCATCCTGTCGGAGGAGAGACTTGGAGGGAAGGAGAGGAGGAATTATCTGTGTGGGAGGAGAGCGGAGTAATAAGTACAGCTTGGCTGTTGTTGTTGCGGCTACTGGACGCCACTACCGTTGGGAGTTGCTGATCTGCCAATAAAAGAGACGATCCTTTGTTACCAAAGACTGTGTGTGAATTGGAAGCTATTACCCTGGGACCCAAGGGGTTCTTCTATACAGGTCCTGTCCCATATTCCTGGAAGTATAGAAGATAAAGGCGCTGCACCCCTAAGAGATCATGGAGGCTACCACCCCAGAAGCCCGGTCCTGGCTCCCCAATAACATCGCGGGAAGCTCAGGCCCTCCTGTTCCTCACAGGTATGCACCACACGGCATGTAATCTGCCCTCATGCACCCTAGACACCACTGTAGAGTCTGGGGGGAAGCAGGGTTACATAGTATTTATTTCCAATGTCGAAGTGGGCATTAACAGCTGGTACCAATGAAAGCCAACGTGGAAGACACAGTAAAACTAGTGGCAGATTATATGTAGATGTGTGGACGTTTGTCAAATTGCAAAGTGATTTCATCTATCATACAGTACAGTAGGAGCTCAACATATATTATACATTGTACATACAGATGCAGTCAGATCTATTGTCGCCCTGCCCCGCACATGAGCTGGTGAACTGCAGACCAAGTGCAACCTGATCACTGCCAAGTGCAGAGCAGGGTGAAACTGCCCATCAGGGTTAACATAGCGGTGGTCCCTGCTTATGAATGGGACTCCAGCTGGGCTAATCCTACTGTGTTGCATCAGTCTGGAAGAGCTGCACAGTGAGAGCAGTCAGAAGCAGTCCCTCTCTCTGGACATCTCTAACAGGTGATCACAATGTTTTTATTTTCTAGACTAGTGCAGCCTGTTAGGATTAACACAGCGGGAGTCCCATTCAGAAGTAGGGACCCCTGCTGCATTAATCCTGATGGTCAATTAATCTGGCTGCAGGAAGCCACAAACAGGCAGTGGTCCGGCAGCTTTCAACTGCGGTTTCCTGGCCGAATACTTGACAATACATCTGACTGCATCTGTAAATAACAACACAGATTTATGGCCCAATAAGACAATTGGCAAGGCACGATGCATTTATTCCGAGTGTAATTTAGTAAAATGGGAGCACTTATCTGATGCCATAAAACAGACCTCCAGACTGTTTTTTTTCCACACACTGTAGTTCAAATGACTAAAACAGTTAGGCCTTTAGCTGCCTTACAGCTTAGCACCCCCTTTGTAAATGGTATATATACAGTATATGAAGTATATCCAAATGGATGTATCAGGGGGGAGGACACCAGAATTCACTGCATGAGACTGCCAACACCATGGAGGGAATCAACATCTGGGCTGACCTCAGCTGAGGTCATTTGAACTTAGGACCCCGTTGGTGAGGCTTGCCATTTTGTTTTCCCAGCTGCACCATGGGATTCTTGTTCAAACATGTCCATCCACCTCCACCTGTGCTCAGGTTATTTATACTGCGATTTTATCACCTACACTTGTGAGTGGGCATGTTATGGGTTCAACAACAATCATATGTAAGAAATTGTATATCACTATGGGGCATGTGCTTCTGCTTTTTGTCTGTTTGAAATCTCCTGGAACTGGTTAAGGGCTGGGACCCGTTGCGCCCGGCGGCATCAGCCGCCAGGGGATTCAAGAGAATTGTAATCCCAAGCGGCGACGCGTCACGTGGTGTGGCTGTGAGTCAATGAGGAGAGGAGGCTTCGGGGAGCGGGGAGGAGAGTGTGGAGGGAAAGCAGCGATTTTAAATAAACTCTGCAGCACCAAGGAAGTCCCCCCTGCTCCCTCCCACAGACTCATCTTGGGGGGGGGGTCCCCCCTCCGATTCCCCCCCTGCTCCGATCCCCCGGGCTCTGATTCAAACGTGTGTATTTGTGAGTGTGTGTCTGTGTGTGAGGAGTTGAGGGGCTGAGGATTTGAGGAGCTGAGGAGTTGAGGCACTGAATGGCTGACGGGCGGTCCTGCCCCCCCCCCACGTCATGGCCGCGCCCTTTCCCGTTTTGGCCACGCCCCCCCCCCCCACTCGCAAAAATGGTCCCTTTGGACCGGAAAAAGCCCCAAGTGCCTCTACACGCGCCACCTGTCTTCAGTGCGGGTGCGTGGTCTGAGGCAGCGGGGCCTTAGCCTAACTCCTGCAGAAGCAGCTCAGACCACCAGGATTTGTTCTACTCCATCTACCCTATACCATTACAATTTCCTGGCAACTGATATATGATTTTCCACCTGTTATTATTGTTTTATTAATCCTTTAGTGCTGATATAGATATATATATAGATAGATAATTAAGATAATCTTAATTTCAAAACATTGGAATGTCTTATCCATGGACCCTGTCCTTAAAAAATATGTGTATTCTGGTCCTACTTTTGTATATCGTAGAGCGAGAACAATTGGATCTCATGTTTCACCAAGTGAACTCAAATCTTCTGGTCTCAAAAAACCTTTTATCACTAGGGGTTCCTTCAAATGTGGCTCTTGTAGTGCATGTAAACACATGAAGCCTGCCAAAAGTTTTTTCCAGTTTGCCTTGCCACCGCCACATGGTGTGAATATATTACCAAATAAGGAATTTAAGATTAACAGTTTTATAAATTGTAAAAGTCAATTTGTGATTTATCTAATAACATGTGGTTGTGGCAAGAGGTATGTGGGGAGGACGACTAGAGCCCTTAAGGTCAGGATATTAGAGCATTTAAGGCTCATAAAATTGAGAGACACTAATCATCCAGTCTCAAAACATTTCACTGAATGTGGTCAGGGAGGAATTAATAATTTTTCCTTTTTGGGGATTGAATCAGTTATTTCTAAATCTAGAGGAGGTGATCATATCAACCTTCTGGACCGTAGGGAGGCGTATTGGATCTTCACTCTCCAAACGCGCTTCCCTATGGGCTTGAACATTGACTGGCAACTAACACATTTTTGTAAACATTTTTGTGATAGACGTATTATGGTGTAATTAGTTGGTAATACAGATTAAATAAGACAATTGTCATTATATTGGACATTATATTCTTATCATTATAACCTTTGAACCTAAGCCTTATCATGCAAATATTATGCCAATATGTAAGCTTAAATTGTTCTTTGATGTATCTTGTGGATAATACTTTATATTTTATAATGGTTGTATTTCCCTGGTTCCTATGATTTAGGTACACAATCTGTGTTATGCAGTATATGTGTGTAATATGTCTTTAAATTTACTTTTCTTGCACATTTTTTTAATCATGTCTAGAGGTTTTTAATTTTAACTTTTTTTTGTATATAACTTAGTTGCAACACAGCTAGTTTTTTAATCCACCTTGTTCATGTTTTTTCTTGATATAATAGTACCCTTTATTAAGCATTAGTTTAGTATAATATAGCTTTATTTCGTTTAAATATGCTTGTCCAGTTAGCAGCAATGTATTTTGTTCTGCTGGAATGGTCAATAAAGCTTTGTTATTGTGTTCCTATGTTTGCCCACATCCAAGATGGCCACACTGCCTTTGGTACTTCCTTTTGCCCTTAGATCGGCACTGAGTCGCTTTGTTATGACGTCATCAGGTTCTGATTTTTGGCGCGCAACGGCCCACAGGTAAGAGGGTATATAATGGATGTTATCACATTGTGTTTTATCCTTGAAAAAGAACGCTGCGATGTTCGAAATGCATTGGATGGGTCTTTTGTCACATTAAAGTGCCCTTTTAATTATTTTTTTGTCCTGGGTTCTTCCTGCTCCGTTTGTGCTGGTGCGCTTTTTGGTCTCCCTTTTCCCTGAGTAAGGGGGACAGCTGTGTGGTTGCTGCAGGGAAATTGTGAGCTGGTCTCCGGTGCTCCGCCATTTTGTTTGTGCGCGCGCATGCACAGGGAAGGCTCGCGTTTACGCAGATAGTATCTAGAGTTGCGGTGGCTATCTTTGTACACCTGGCGCATGCGCAGTATAATGCCAGTGGTGGCCATTACACCCATAGATTCACTGGGAACTACAAGTCCCAGCAGCCTCAGGGCTGCAGACCACATGTTGCCAGGCAGCTAATAGGGCGATGACCGTGATGAGCAGGGTACAGAAGAGGGAGGTAGGGTCCTAGGTGTCAGTAGCCCTGGGACTAGGCCAGCTTTCCCCTGCAGGCCCCAGTTAGTCCCAGACTCACAGTAGGCACCTGCAGGTGTATAGGGAAGCCCATAGTTAGGGACCCTTTTTCCTGTGTTGTGCAGTATCAGGGACACAGTGTCTACGCCACGCAGTGACGCGTAACTTGTGGTCTGGGATCAGACCACCTACGTTCAGAGACTATCTATGGTGGGACGCTCCTGCTGGAGACCACCTCACGCAGAGGCAGAAGGCATCGTTGGAGAAGACTGCCCGTTGACTGTTCAGCTACACCCGGCTGGAGCGCTTGGGAAGGTATCCGCATAAGTGCACCAACATTCACGTGGGCAGCGCTGTCTCACACTCGGGGGTGTAAAAGGCCATTGGGGTCTGGACACTGGGACACTGGTGCCCCTGCACTCTAGTACTGTGGGGATATTCCGCGGGTTGGTATACATATATGTCTATTTGTGTTCCTATTAATGTCATTGTTTATTACCTCCCAGTAAATATTGTTTCCCATACTCTGTGTGTGTATTAATGGGCATATTGTCATCGGGAATGTTCTCATGATAACTGAATAAACACGATACGCCCAAGGTTTCCCCAACAAAGATCAAAAGGCCATCGCGGTGGCCAGAGTATTGTGGGAAAGGTACTTCGTCGATTACAGTCTACCCAACCGAATGCACTTAGATCAGGGGCGTGACAGAGAGCAAACTAATCAAGTAGCTACTGAAGCTACTTAATATCGCAAACTCCTGTACGACGCCTTATCCTGAAGGAGATGTGCTTGGTGATGATGCTAGGTATCCTACAGGACTCGGAGAAGGCCAGGTGGAGCAAACATGTAGAGCCCTTGGTACATGCCTACAACTGTACAAGGCATGAGTCCACGGGGTTCTCACCCTACTTCATGATGTTTGGCCGGGAGGCCAAGCTACCAGTGGACAGCCATCTAAGAGTGTCCACCGATGGGGTGCCACTATCTGTACATAAAAAGACTGAAACGGGAAACTTCGGCCTGGAGACAAGGTTCTCTTGCAGAACCTGGGAAGCACAAGTTGGCTGATCAATGGCGAGAGGCTCCCTTCGAAGTGGAGCCACAGATCATTATTATTTTAAAGAAACAAATACAAGTAAAAGCAAGTGGAATCTATTTATGGCGAATAAGGTGGTGTTTTTGCCCCAGTTTTGCAACTGAGAGACTTAATAAACAAACCCGCCTTTGAGTGCGACAGTGCGAGTGTGTGCAAGTGTGCGCGAGTGTGCGTCAGTGTGTGTGTTTGTATTTGTGTGTGCATATGTGACAGTGTGTGTGTGTGTGTGTGTGTGTGTGTGTGACAGTGTGTGTGACAGTGTGTGTGACAGTGTGTGTGACAGTGTGTGTGACAGTGTGTGTGACAGTGTGTGTGACAGTGTGTGTGACAGTGTGTGTGTGACAGTGTGTGTGTGTGTGTGTGTGTATGCGCGTGCGACAGTGTGTGTGTGTGCGTCAGTGTGTGTGTGCGTCAGTGTGTGTGTGCGTCAGTGTGTGTGTGCGTCAGTGTGTGTGTGCGTGTGTGTGTGTGTGTGTGTGTGTGTGTGTGTGTGTGTGTGTGTGTGTGTGTGTGTGTGTGTGTGTGTGTGTGTGTGTGTGTGTGTGTGTGACAGTGTGTGTGTGTGTGTGTGCGTGACAGTGTGTGTGTGCGTGTGTGTGACAGTGTGTGTGTGTGCGTGCGACAGTGTGTGTGTGTGTGTGTGTGCGTGCGACAGTGTGTGTGTGCGCGTGCGACAGTGTGTGTGTGTGCGTGCACGTGACAGTGTGTGTGTGTGTGTGTGTGTGTGCGTGCGACACTGTGTGTGCGTGCGACACTGTGTGTGCGTGCGTGCGACAGTGTGTGTGTGCGTGCGTGCTACAGTGTGTGTGTGCGTGCGACAGTGTGTATGTGCGTGTGCCTGTGCATGTGCGTGTGCCTGTGCGTGTGCCTGTGCGTGTGTGCGTGTGCCTGTGCGTGTGTGAGTGTGTGTGCGCGCGCGACCATGCGTGCGCGCGACAGTGTGTGAGCGTGTGCATGCGGCAGTGTGAGCGTGAGCGTGCGCGTGCGGCAGTGTGTGTGAGTGTGTGTGTGCGAGCGACAGCGTGTGTGCACATGCGTGCGTGCGACAGTGTGCGTGTGTGTGACAGTGTGTGTGTGTGACAGTGTGCGTGCGCGACCGTGAGTGTGTGTGCGCGCCCGTGTGTGTGCACGCGAGAGTGTGTGTGTGCGCGAGTGTGAGTGCGTGCGACAGTGTGTGTGAGAGTGCATGCGCGATAGTGTGTGTGTGCGCTCGAGGGGGTGAAAGAGAGACTGGGCAGGGGGGGGGAAAGAGACATGGGCAGAGGGGGGTGAAAGAGACATGGGCAGAGGGGGGGTGAAAGAAACATGGGCAGAGGGGGGAGTGAAAGAGACATGGGCAGAGGGGGGGTGAAAGAGACATGGGCAGAGGGGGGGGTGAAAGAGAGACATGGGCAGAGGGGGGGTGAAAGAGAGACATGGGCAGAGGGGGGGTGAAAGTCATGGGCAGAGGGGGGGGGGGTGAAAGAGAGACATGGGGTGTGAGACATATTGAGGGGAGGGGGAGACTCCTGGCTGCAAATTTGAGCAACTGCACCAGATTTATCAATGCAACATATCCTATTGCCTTTAAGAAGGTTCCTTTTCGTTATGAAATCTGAGGTCGTTTCCCCTCTATGTTAGCCCTAATTTTGTAGCCTAGAGATTTTAACACACATCCTTTTAAATGTTGACAACTTGATTAACATGATAAATAGTGTTTCATGCATCTGTCTGATGCATGGGAATTCTTGAACTTTTTGCGGCTGTGCTAAAATACCAATACATGTCAATGGAAATCCCCAAAACTGGAATCGAGGAAATGTTTCATAAATATGTTTGGTTGACTAAAAAGGTGGCACAATACCACATGATTTCGTTGCCTTTGGTATTTCTTATCAGTAGAAACAAAGTAAACATTTGTTTTGTGTGATTCATTGGAATGAGGTATGTCTAGCTCTTGTAAAACCAAGTTGCAAATTATACTCAAGATTATTTATTTAGAAAACAAATCACATATACTGTATGTAAGTAGGAATATATGCTACTATGAATATATGCAAGTATGAATATTTAATGTGCATCCAGATTTAATTTTTTTTATTTTTTAAACAGATTATATTGTGAAGTATAATGTTAGGAAATGTACTGGTTTAGTGACATACAGTACAGAAGTTACTACTTTAAATCAAAGGCATGGTAAGAGGGGAGCTTATAATACTATTACATTTGGAATCAAAAGGCTTGAGCAGAGGCAGAACTAGGTATTTTTGCATCTGGGGCAAGTTCCACGAACTGGCATCACCCCAAACTCCCCCCCCCCCCCCCGCCCCCACTCTCCCCTCCTCCCCCCCAACTGATGGTGGTTGAAATTCAAGCAACATTCTCAAAGCTCCGAAATTGCCATTCCGTGAATTCTGACCTGGAAGCCCCCTTGACGTTAATGGGGATTCCAAGTCAGATGGCCTAGAACAGTGATTTGGGAGCTTTGAGAGTATGCCATGAACTCTACAATAAACGGAATTCTGTGCCCCCTATCAGGCAGGGCCCGGAGCTACTGCCCTGCTTGCCCAGCCCTAGTTTCACTACTGGATGTTATGCCAGTTGTGCAACAAAAAGGAGGGAATCAATTAAACAATTAAATATCTGCTCCTATAAACTTTAAGTAAGAGCCACCATATCATTGCTTCCTCACTGCATCCTATAAAAACAGAGTCAACGTCCCAGACACCCAGTTAGCTACACTACACTACAGTATACTTGTTCTTGTAACTATAGCTCAAAAATACTAACCGATTTGCACTTTAAAATGAAGTGCACTAAGGGCTCATCACAGAATGTACAAGAATACATCTATATAATCTGACTAAAAATTCCTCCAATGGTAATGGTAATGTTTTTATAGTATCACCTAATTTCCTGAGGCTTGTCCCTGATTTTAGCTGTATGATTATTTCCATTCTTCCGATTGAACCATTCTGGGTTTTTTAAGCTTTTCCTAATACCATCCAAGTTCAGGATATACCGAATGGGTCTGGGAAGTGCAGGCACTTTCAGGGATGATTATTAATGGGGTTTATTCAGTATCCGCTGAAGCCGCAGATCAGGTCGTTCGTTCTCTGCAGAAACTCCCTATCGACTTTTCATCGGGTGAAAACGATCCTGATTGGCGGCTATGGGATGAGTCCCTAAGAATGAATGATACTGTACATCATAACTGTACCAATAATGATTGGCTCATCTGCAATGACATTGCTAGTGCATGTTTTTACCCCGTGATTGTCTGAAAATTGGATGCCCATATTAAATGGAGAGCTCCTAGTGGTAAAACCGACAGTACTGCTTTGGATATTTAGTTTCTGTAAGATAAAAGGCAAAATAAAGAAGGAACCCCCTTAAATAGAGAGAATTATTTGTGTGTTTCCCTAATTAACTCTATGGCAAGGAGAATATTATTCCCCATAGAATGCCTGTACTCTATGCTACATGAAAAAAAGATTAATACTGTAGTTCCAATCAATTACTGTACATTGTCAGTTAATTCTATAGATTATATACTAAACAAGTACAGTATACCTGCTGTGTGCTTTTCATAGTTTGTTAACAATATGACTTCTGATCATAAACTATCTCCCATGCCATGAAGAAACAAACTCTTCAACATATCATAATGTAGGATATATGTAAGGCAAGAAAGTCAGATATTCTAATGTACTTCGTACTCATTAGGAAAACACACAAAGCAAATGGTTTCGCAATAAGCTGGTTTGTTGTTGCTCACAACCATCCTTGTAAGCCAGAGTAAACCTCTTACCAAATACATGCAGTTTTTCCCACGACAGTGAAACCTGATAGTTAAATACCATAAGCAGTAGTACTTTCTCCACATGCAGGAAGTATTCAGCTTTAGCTTCTATGTTGCTCTGCTTGCATTACTGAGAATTTGGAGAAGTGATCGTATGAAGCTAAATAGTTAGTAAGGTGCCGCTTAACACGACTATTGTATATTGTGGCATATGACATATTCGATAGTCTTTACTTAATACCCTGTAAAGCCACTTGCCCGAGCTGGAGAAGATTTTAGTCCCATATATTTGAATGGAGCTGATCTCTTCTTCAGCAATGGTAAGTGGCTGCACAATATATTGATTAGGGGGCCATGTCTATAGCCAGCATATGTCTCTTATTGTTTCTCTTAGTAAAAAAAAAACGTATCTCACAATTGAGTCACAAGCAGGACAACACAAAAGCTTGATGTACAGCATACCAAGAAGTACAGTACCTCTCTGGAGCTTGATGCACAGACCCCATTTAAAGGTGCTCTTATACTGTATATCCAAGCAAACCATGTTTTGCCTCTATTATATCTGAAAGTAAAACCTACTGATTATAAATCAAGCCCATATATCATAGGGGAAAAATATACACAGACTGTATTCAGTAGGTAACAAATTCCAGTGCTGCACTTTTAAATCTTCAGTGCCTATGTACAGTAATTTAGCTTGGAAATCAGTTCCGTGGAATTCCCCTATTCTGTGTTTACTTAGAATGTCCAAAAAAGTGGAAAACTCTAAAGAAGAAATGGACAAACAGTGCATTTAATTATTTCTTCATGTATGTTTAATGACAAGGAAGGATTGGATTTAACGTCAGGTTTCACTGTAGCCCTGAATGAAGTTATAATTTGTTACCTGGTTTTCTTCAGTGATTCTCTTCTCCTCTGCAATCCTGGCTTCTTCCTGTGCAACTTTCTTGTTCTGTACACTTTTCTTCCATTTATCCAAAGTTTGAGTCTGGGTATGTAGTGTCAAGGCTTTGGCGATTTTGGATAATTCCTCCTCTTGTGCTTTTCTGTAAGAAGACAGTAGTTTCAGAATCAGCGGCCAGTGTGCAAATATTATATAATTTTTTATGAATAATCACAGCTGGAAAATACATATATGTTACAAAGCAGAACAGGGGAATGGGCACTGAGACTGGATTTTTTTTTAAACTAAAATCACAACCAAATTGAGTGTCTGTATCTGGGTACCAATTAAAGCATGTTATGGCAACAAGAACTACATAGCCAATGAATTCATCAAGGAGACAATGACAGAATAATGCTGTAGTACTAATTAACAAATAACAGACAACGATGCCCAAAGCTACTTCCAATGTGACAAAAATACACAGTGCAATACCTATATATTCTCTTGAAAAAAAGGGTCATTTAGTTTAACCCTTTGGCCAAAGCGTCTTAAGCCTGCTGCCACTTCCAAGGCATGACCGTAGAAGGTCCTAACACTGCATGGGTATCTGTTGGGTATCTGTGTGTTTATTAACTGTGTACAGCTGGTCAGCTTCTTTTGGGAGGGTAGTGGCCCCTCCCTCCCAAGGTTTAAGCTTGCCCCTCCCCACTTTCCAAGTTGGCAGGTCAGTTTCATTTTGCCAGGTTACGACAGATCTAATGTGATCATTCTTCCTGTAATTATACAGGTTAATAAAAAATTTAACCCAGGGAGTGTTAGGACCCGCTACGGTCATGCCTTGAAAGTGGCAGCAGGCTTAAGATTACACTTCCAACGAGGAGGCTTCCGGTGACGTCATCCGACATGGAGGTGTTATCTAGGAGCTCTGCAGACTCTCCTGAATAACGGCATAAATAAGCACCCTTCCACCCGAAACTTTAGACCGACTTACAGTTCCCCGGCCGGGCTAACAGCTGAGGAATGTCCAGACAATAAAAGAAGCCTGTAACCCAAGCGGTATCGAAGTATTTCTCCCCGCAACAGAAAAGCCCCGAGCCTCAGCCCAAAAAGCAAGATGGCGGCGGCGCCGCACAAGGAGATCAGACCGCGCAGGGAAAAACAGCTTTTTCCAAGGAGACCCCCGTCCCAGAAGAACCACTCACAAGAG
This sequence comes from Ascaphus truei, assembly GCF_040206685.1. Classification (NCBI taxonomy): domain Eukaryota; kingdom Metazoa; phylum Chordata; class Amphibia; order Anura; family Ascaphidae; genus Ascaphus; species Ascaphus truei. Next base: position 311,839,863 of record NC_134483.1, on the reverse strand, counting down.
CCTACTGTACATGGAGGAGCTGATGGCGTCGATGCACACCAAGCTATATACATCCCTACAAACAGAAATCAAATATGCGGTCCACGACCTCACACAGGAGATCAATGGCCTGGCAGAAAAAACTACCACCGTGGAAAGCAAAATGGAGGAGACTCTCCTATGCCAGACCGGAGCGGAGGAAGAGATCTTCAGATTGAAAGAAGAATTGCACCGCATTAAGGATGGATTAGAGGACCAGGAGAACCGGGAGAGAAGACAAAATTTGCGCATTCGAAATATCCCTGAGACGGTTCTGCCTGGCCTCCTCGGCCCGTATCTAATAGATTTATTTAAGTCTATCTGTGACTCCCTAGACGACAGGGACCTGGAAATAGATCGGGCCCACAGGGCTCTGGGGCCCAGATCTGAAGACCCAAGCAGAAGGCGTGATGTTATAGTACATCTGCACAGATACACCACTAAAGAGAATATACTTGTAGCATGCAGAGGAAAAGACTCACTAACCTTCCAGGAGGAGCAGCTACAAATCTTCAGCGACCTGTCCAGGACGACCGTGATCCGCAGAAGGGAAATGAAACCCCTGACTGCCTTCCACCGTGAGAACGACATCAGGTACCGCTGGGGGTTTCCTTTTAAACTCACACCAAGCCACAAAGGCAAGTACCTCACGATCAGATTCCCCGAAGATATGGACCCCTATGTGCGGGCCCTGGGTTTGACCCCTCCGGCTTCTTGGACGTCTGAACACCAAGAGAGCTCCACGCAGCGAGATGAGCCAGAAGACAACGCCACCGAGCCAGGAAGAAGAGGGGCCTCGGCATGCCTGAAGACAAGCAAGCGCTAAGGAGAAATCCTACTTATTTAATACTCACCCTGCTGAGCTGACTACCATCCACTGCAAACGTCGCTGATCCTGCAGGAGTGCATACCCACGAGTCTGGAGAGGATCCCCCGCGGCTGCGGAAACCCCGAGATTGTGGGAGCCCCACAAGAAGAGGCGATTCAGCAGCAGATGCCGACCCCCAAGGAGGGAGAGCACGTTTTGTTTGAAGTTCACAAGTTGTTCCATTGGCCGAGGATCACCCGGTTGATGTTTTGTTGGCTGAGAGGCCCTCACGGTTTGAGGAGCCTGGGCCTCGCTTGATAAAAGGGAGCAGGGGAGGGGAGGTGAAGGATGCTAAAGCAAAGCAGAAGTCTCATAACTGTGAGTACATTTCCCCTTCCTCCCCCCCCCCCTTGTTTGTGCCACCGGGCCGCTTCTGAGCAAGGGAGAGCCAAAGTTCAGGCTCGGAGGCCGAGCGGCCAGGCCTGCTCGCCGAGCGAACATGGAGCTCGGATGGGGAATGGCCTTAAAGCCCCGAAGGAGTAGCCGAAAAAAAGGCCTACATTCACACCCAGCTGTTGGACAGCAATATTCCGCATTCCCCCTCCCCCCACCTCCTCACCTCCCCCATCCCCCCTCACCCCCCTACCCTACCTACCCCCCCACCTCCTCACCTCCCCCACCAGCCCCCCCCCCTTTACCTACCTCCCTCACCCCACCCCCCCCACGCTCAAAGCTTCGAGGCTTTATGCCCCACACACACACTTGGGACACAGGATCTACACCATAGTTCCATCGACTATACTAGCCTGAACTGTATGTGGACTCTGAGGAATATCGCCGCAATGTTATTTTGCAGCACTGTCAGCTGAACTATGACAATATATGTACGGCGGGCCACCCTCTCCTTTGCGCGGGAGACAGAATTTAAAATATTATATTGTCTTAAAGGATGTGAAGTACCAAAGGTTGTTGATTTTATAACATGTCAGATTAAAATCTAAGAGTGTTATCATCCAGTATGTAAATATGCACAGGATTGAACTCCCTCCACCCCTCCTCCTTCGCCTCGCCTCCACCTCACCTCGCCCACCCCACCCCCCGCTCAGAGTTCCAGGGCTTTAAGCCCCATACATACTGTATACATTTGGGACAAAGGCTAAACATCATAGCCCCGTTGACTATGCTAACTTGAACTAATCAAGAGACCCCCTGTATATGGACTCTGAGGAATCCCGTCGTAATGCTATTTTGAATCAATGTTAGTTAAACCATAATAATATATACACGGTAGGCCCTCCCCCTCCAAAATGTTATACTGTCTTTTATGATACATGCCTGTTCTCTCTGCCCTCCCCCGATAAGAACAACTATATTCCTTCCCACGTTTACCCATGGAAGGATACAACCCACAAAGTTCTTTCGAGTCCACGCCTCCCCTCCCTTGCACCCCCGTCTAGGAGTCAACGGATCCCTCCCATTGGGCCTTAAGCCCAAATGCCGGTCAGCATTACCGGCAAAGTCCACATGAGACCACTTTTGGGTCTCTTTTCACACTATCTCTACCTGTCGGTCCTGTCCCCCCCGAGATCGAAAGAGAAATAAAGACAGCACTCAAAGAATATTTCACCCATAACATTGAGTCGGTCTCTTCCCCGGCAGTACTGTGGAAAGCCCATAAGGCAACAATCAGAGGAACCCTTATTTCCATTGCATCCCACAGGAAAAAAGACCAAAACAAAGTCTCTTAGAGAATTGACAGACAAAATTTTAGAACTAGAACGTCAACACAAAACCAATCCCTCCAAAAAAATATTCAAAACTTTAACTTCCGTCAGAGAGAAGCTTAACCAACTACAACTAGAGGATGTAGAAAAATCGTTACGATGGACCAACCAAAAATATTACGATAAGGGGAATAAGGCTGATAGACTTTTGGCTAACAAACTAAGAGGCATACAGAAGAGATCACAAATCACAGCCATTAAGAGTAGGTCTGGTGAGATTATATACAACGATAAAAAAATCACAGAGGAGTTTACAGCATTCTATACAGAGCTCTACAATCTAAAAACTCAGGGAGATAAATCGCCTGACACAAATTCTAGAATAATTAATGACTATCTCTCAAAATGTCAACTTCCTAAACTCACAGAAGAAGAAAACCAAATACTCAATGCAAAAATATCAAAAAAAAGTTGACAGATGCAGTAAAAGCAAAGATTTCCAAAGCTCCTGGCCCGATGGCTTTTCCAATGCCTACTACAAACGGTTCCTCCCGATTCTATCAACTAATCTCCTGACGTTATTCAACTCCTTTATGGATGGCTCCCCAATTCCGCCCTCCATGACCACGCCAGCCTAGCTATAATACATAAGGACGGCAGAGATCCACTGCAATGTGGAAGCTACCGCCCTATCTCACTACTAAATAATGATCTTAAACTGTACAGCAAGATCCTCGCCAACCGGCTGAACCCTATCCTACCCAGATTGATAAACATCGATCAAGTAGGATTTGTCCAGAATCGCCAGGCCTCCGATAATACTCGCAAAATCATAAACATAATTGACCATGTCCACATCACAGGCTCCAAGGCAGTCGTGTTAAGTCTTGACGTAGAGAAGGCATTTGACAGAATTGACTGGCTCTTTCTGGATCTCACAATGCAGAGATTTGTCTTTAATAACTCATTCCTAGAGGGAGTCAGAGCACTTTATAGCAGCCCCTCGGTGATTGTCAAACTTCCGGGAGGTCCGGCAAAGGCCTTCGAGATAAAGAACGGCACCTGACAGGGGTGCCCCCTGTCCCCTCTTCTTTTTGCCCTGACAATAGAACAACTGGCGGCAAGAATACGGGACAGCGCTAATATTCAAGGCATATTAATTGGCGAAACCAACTACAAAATGTCCCTGTTCGCCGACGATGTTATCCTCACACTATCCCGCCCCCATACCTCCCTCCCCAACTTACAAAAGGAATTATCCGATTTCGTTAAGATATCAGGCTACAAAATTAATAGCAACAAATCAGAAGCCCTGTATCTCAATCTCTCAGAATCAGAGATACAATTATTAAAACTAAACTTTAACTACCGGTGGAGCCCTTCATACATAAAATATTTGTGGGTTAATGTATCAAAGGACTACCGCTCCCTATACCAATGTAATTATCCATCTCTTTTTGATAAAATTAGAAGAGACTTGGATAAATGGGAAGAATATCACATTTCCTGGATCGGAAGAATGATCTCAGTTAAAATGAACGTACTCCCAAGATTATTATATTTTTTCCAGACACTTCCGATCCGGGTCCCGAGGTCGGAATTGAAAGATATCCAAAACAGAATATTCAAATTTATTTGGCAAGGAAAAAGACCCAGGGTCGCAAGATCGGTACTAACAACGCCAAGGAAGGTATGGGGGTGCCAGATATTTCAAGGTACTACCAGGCAGCCCAATTAAAACAAGTGGTTGAGTGGAACTCAGACCCAGACCAGCTATGGGGGCTAAAAATCGAATCTCACTACGCCAAAACACCTTCTCTGCAAGCGAGCCTGTGGCAACGGACAGAATCGACAAGGGGGTCGGCAAATTCGAACTAGGAGCTATGGGCCACACATGGAATATATGGAAAAAGTCTAAAAACAAAGTCACACTTTCGGCTCCTGGCTCACAACTCACTATATAATAACCCAGAGTTCCCTCACGGATGCAAGACCAAGCAATTTGAACAATACTCAAGTAAAGGAATTAGGGCGGTATGCGAAATGCTAAGCGACAAGAAGTTCCTGATCTTCGAAGAATTACGTAACAAATTTAAAGCCCCTGACCTGGACACGTTCAAATTCCTCCAAATTAGACATTTCCTACAAAAATTGTCCCCCACATTAGAATTCCCACCTCTCACACAATTCGAAAAATTGTGCCAGGAGGACACACCAAAAAGGTCTTATATCACAAATGTATGCAGTTCTGGAAAAACAAGCGAGTTCCGCTAAACATGAGTACATGCTCAAATGGGCAGCGGAACTAAATATGGAAATAGATAGTGAGGAATATATATGGGATGCGGCATCAGGAACTTCCGTATGCACTAGTATCAAAGAAAACATATATAAGATAATGTTCCACTGGTACCTCACACCAGTGAGACTGAAGCAAATCTATCCTCTGGCCTCTGATCTATGTTGGAGAGGCTGTGGACACAAAGGGGACATGGCCCATATATGGTGGCTATGTCCAGAAATTCAAAAATATTGGCTCACAATTCAAAATCTAATAATAGAGGTCACAGACCTCACAATCCCTTTAGATCCACTGACCTACATACTGGGCAGGCCGATAGATGAAATTGACCGCCCAGAATGGAAATTAATCTCCTTCATTTTAACAGCAGGAAGATGCTCAGTGGCGCTCTCTCGGAAGATAATCTTCCCTCCCACGATACAAACTGTGAGAAAGAGATTAATAGATGTTATGCTAATGGAAAAACTGACAGCATTCCTCAATCACTCAACGGAGCGGTTCAATACCATATGGGAACCCTGGCTGACCCACTGAATATATTTATCACACCCCCCCGCCCCCCCCAGTCTCAGCAACTATCTGAGATCGCCGAAGGGATGCGAGAGAAGTGCTACCAGGAGGTGGGGGAGATCCCAAGTATCACCCCACCCCCCTCCCCCTTCTTTCTTCTCTTTTTCGGGAGTCTAGTCACTGGGACCACTGAGTGACCCGAGCGGTCTACCACACCTTCGGGTGGGTATTCAGTGCCCCCCCCCCCCCCCTCTTTCAACCCTCTGTTACCAAAAAGGAAAAAATATTTATTATGGTATTATGTTACGAGAATCCTATCAATGCCTAATAAAAAATGTTTGAAAAAAAAAAAAAAGAATTACACTTCCAACACAGAGTACTCAGTCGTTGGATCTTTCTCCAACCTTTGATATGATACATTAGCATGTCAATGGCATAAAGAATGCAAAACGTTTTTCTTTTTTTTCCTTTTTTTTTTCTTATTACAGCTCAACCCCGTTATAGCGCGGTCCTCGTGGGCCACCCGATCCAACCGCGCTATTACCAGGTAGCGCTAATTTTTTCAAAAAATGGCCGCCACGTGCCCTTTTGGGGGAGGGAGGAGAAGAGAGGAGAGAGGAAGAGGTGGAGTGAGGTGCCAGCAGCCCTACACGTCCCCAAGCAGCCACCGTAACTCCCCTTGCACTTCCCCCAGCAGCCACCGTACTTCAATAAGCAGCCTCACTTCCCCCCGCCAGCCCCGCTCCGATCCCCCCCCGCCAGTCCCCGCTCCAATGCCAGCCCTGCTCTGATCAACCCCCCGCCAGCCCTGTTCCAATCACACCCCCCCCCCGCCAGCCCCGCTACGATGCCAGCCCCGCACCGATCACCCCCCGCCAGCCCCGCTCAGATCTCGGCAGCCGACACCAAAGGTAGGGAGGGCTGCGAGTGTGTATTGTGTGTGTGCTGCGAGTGTGTGCTGCGAGTGTGTGCTGCGAGTGTGTGCTGCGAGTGTGTGCTGCGAGTGTGTGCTGCGAGTGTGTGCTGCGAGTGTGTGCTGCGAGTGTGTGCTGCGAGTGTGTGCTGCGAGTGTGTGCTGCGAGTGTGTGCTGCGAGTGTGTGCTGCGAGTGTGTGCTGCGAGTGTGTGCTGCGAGTGTGTGCTGCGAGTGCAAAAAAAACAAACAAACTTTTTTTATTAAATTCGGGGTCCATGCTCAAACCGCGTTATAAGCGATCCGCTTTATAGCGGATCGCGCTATAACAGGGTTGAGCTGTATGTTCTAATTCATATAAAATTGATCTAATTGGCAATTATCTACTACCCTATTGGCCCTTACACTTAATCATTTACCCTATTAATGGGGTTCAGAGTATGAATACACTTACATACAAAACCAGCAATATTCCTCTCACTTACCTGATAATCGCCTTAATAAAGGGTTTATCTGTAAACCAGACCCTTTCCAGACATCTGATTCAATCAAACTCAATTATCTGGACTAATTGGTGATCCAGAGTGCTTCCAGTACTCAACATAGGATCAGTAGTGTGTGTCCTTTCTTTGTCTTATTTTAACTACCATTATTTTAGTTATTTTTTGAGCATTAAAGATTTATTTTAACTAATTAACTAATCATTCAGCCAAGGGGTTTGAGTGCTATCAGTTGGGTTTCTTTCTCTCCATGCTTTGCAAATCTATTTTTATGGCTATGAAAGGATAAGGTATAAGATAAATTATAGGAACTGCTGAATAGTGTTAAATTCCAGTGGCTAGCTTATGAGTATGTGGCTACCTTATGAGTATGTCGTTTTTATCAAGTGATAATATATCAATTTTATAGTTTATATGGTAGTTTTTAGTTTGTGTGTTATTGATATCTTCAAATGATGTATGTTGATTGTTGTTTATGTATGTGAGAGTATTTGCTTTATCACTGAATTGTCAGTTAAATTGTCTGGGCCAATAGAATTAATTCTGTCTGTATATAGAGGGCAGTACCCAGCAAGTAGGACACACCTCCTGAATAAGCGTGGGAAACGCATAGAGGGTTCCAGCTGTCTCAAAATAGAGCATTGTGAGATCACACGCTGATACAGCGCTGTTTCCTCCTCCCACCCTCACCCCCTCCCCTGTATATCGAGAAAGTACTGCTCTAGCAAGTAGCTGCTTCTCGCTCTTGCGTGGCCCGAAGTGCACTCTGGGATGAGTTAGCTCAGTTTCCTTTCGGTGTGGCAACCTATTGAAGTTTTGGACAGAACTGCCCTGGAGAGCACGGTTGGGGTCCTGCAATTCCATCTACAAACAGTGTGGGGGAAGCGCGCCGTCTACGAGATTTTACTATATGCAAGTTCATTTATGTCATATGTCAAAGATTAATTTGTTCTAACCCAGTTATCTCTCTTCGCGCCTCTTTTTGTTTTTTGTATGTTTGAGTTACACCGGTGGATTGCGGGAGAGTGTTTCAGCAGCGGGAGAGACTGACCCAGGAAAAAGCAGAAATGTCCTAACCAGCGCTGTCTCAACATGCTCTTTAAACAAAACATTTACAACTGCAGCTTTCACTTGTTTCATACAGCGGGATTCATTAACTTCAATAATCCTAACTAGAAGTTAACGTGGCACTGCAGTGTGATAACCCTTGTCAGAGGTTAGCACATTTCCCCCATTGTGTAACACTTACCAGTTACCAACATATTTTGGAGTTGCACTAGAGTAAAATGTTCCGGTATGTTGCATATTTGCTACAGCTATTAAACTATTACACCCCAACTGTACCTGTTTGATAGGTACAATACATGTTTTAGGTCCTGTAAGACGAAAAGTACCTATTAAACAGAATTTTTTTGGATGCGGTAAGCTGCTTAGGTTAGGGGACTTCCATCGGAATTGATCAGAAGTACCTCCATCCACGCGTAGAGGAATACAGTGGTACTGTACCAATTTTTATGTTTTAATATGAGCCTGTTGGTCCAATAAAAGGTATCATACCACCTACTCTCTCTCCCTCCTTTGTTACTACATGGAAGAAAGGAGCAACACAGCTACCCACCCTTCTTTGCATACTATGTTTGAGAATATCTGTTAACTTTTGTTCCATCGTTTAAAATATGTTACAAAGCCCAATCCTGAACGTGCCCACTAAAAATAATGCAATACACACTACTTTTGTTAAAGGATAGTAGTGTTTAATTCAAGGAAAATAATGCTGCAACTCGAAAAAGCAGTGATCAGAGATATAAAATGGTTTTGAAATTTACAATGGTGGACACATGAAGGCGGAAGCCTTCAAAATATTATTGTACATTAATATCTTTCTAAATGTTAGCCTTTGCTGCTATAGGAGCCTGCAACACATTGCATTGAACGCTCCTGTGGCTGCAAGAGGGTTAGAATTGTAACTAGTAAATGGGACTTGGGCTTTTAAACAAAGGTTTATTTAATCAGTGCTGCTTACTGCAAGCAATATATTGGTTTGCTTTTTAAGCAGCAATTCCCTAAGATTATATATTTGTTACCTTACCTGAACCAGGCCACACCCAGGACCTGACCTCATGGAATCCTCCAGTTCTCGATTAAAAAAGTAAGTACATTTTTTTTGTAGTTTCCTTCAAAAAATATGAACATGGCTGTCGGGGTCAGTAACAGTAAGCTGTGATGTCATAATCTCCCGGTGACATCAGAGATTTCTATTGGCCGCTGCAGCGAGCACCAACCCTGTGGCCATTTTGTGTTCAGCGCTGCAGGAACCAGGGGGACACCCAGTTCAGGTAAGAAAGAAAATAAAACAAAAGATTGAGCAGAGTGGATTGCTATTTTAGTAACCTTCACCGCTCTTGAGAATGCTACAGTATGTGCCATGTAACCTTTGGACAGGAAATGATAAGGCCCTCATATGTAGTAGGATAGAGTCACACAGTGCTGCAGCACCTCCGAGACGACACCCAGACTTCAACAAATATATTAAATAGATAAGGAAAACATAACATTAACCCCTTCAGGGTCAGAAAAAAAACTCTTGCTTCTTCATCGGCCATTACAACTACACTGCAAATCATGATGGTACAGGCAGCTCTTGCCATAGGTGTGACGCAGAGTATACTGACTAACATACATCATTGCTATAGGTACAGTAGCAGTGCCAAACAATCTTGGCTTAACAATACGCAGGGGAAAGTTGGGGATCGAACGAAGAAACATCTTTATTAGGATAAACAGTACTGAGTTTAAACTCCATCTTCAAACATTTTCTTAATAAACACTGTTTTAAAACCAAATCTCTTGGATATTCACACTTATCAAGCAATCCCTCTGTATCTGGAATCTAGAATTTGTAGTAAAAAGGAGGGGTAGGTACTACACGTGTGGAGTACTCACAGGAAACAGGTGGAAGGAAGATTACTATACATCACAGCAGCATTCATCAGACACATTATAACATGCCACACGCAGCACGCTGTTTGCCATCAGTGGTTCTCAAGATTCTTAAGAACCTTCTGTTTCATTATAAAAAATACATGTTACCTTATGGGTTTTCTTTCCATGCTGCAAAATGCCAAATTATATCACTGCACAGTTCTAAAATCTCAGTCCCACCTACACTATTCTCAAACATTTCTGATTTAGAAATCCTCTGTGCTTCTCCACTTTTATCCTAATCATGTAGTTATGATTATTATTACGATTATTATTCAGGATTGATTTAGACTGTGTCAACACATTCCACAACGCAGTACAAAGGGGATGTGAAGGACAATAACAAGAAAATGACAGCATTAACATACATTATTAGCTACTTGCAGTAGGTGAAGAGGGTCCTGCTTCAAAGGCCTTTTACAGCCTAAAAGGTAAGGAGTGGAAACAAGGTATAGTGGAAGAAAGGGATTGCTATATTTTTAAAGGTTTATGCTATTTTCGTAGTAACAGATGATACAGATATAGCAGGCGTTCCTACTGCACCCGCTGGTACATGCCAGCGGGTGTGTTAGAAATCCTTTTATTTGTATTCCATCTTTGTGAGATTGATAAGGACAAGTGCTACATAAAGATTATTTGAAGTCAAGGATGTGGCTAACTTCAGTAGATAAAATTACAAGGTGGTTATTTCAAGTAAAGATGTGTGGCTAACGCCAAAGATAGAGATTTTGAGATTATATGACAGATAGCCGTCTTGGGCTGAGAAAGGATTCGGTCACAGATATTCAAGAATCTACAAGGTTGGTTACCATATTTGTAAGACGCTATATTACGCCAGATTGACACTAGTCATACATTATGTCATATGGATCTAGAAAGACATTCGGTCACAAGAATGAGAATAGGATGCCGACTATTCTCTGTATAAGAAGACTAGAATCAGGTCAGAGACAGGATAACAGGAAGGTTACAGGAGGACATGTAGAGAGGGATTCCAAACCAGAGGCAGAACATGAAACACAGACAGAGCTCAGTGCACATCCAGTGAAACTTATACACGGTACAGTGCCTAAATTGACTGCAGAATCAGACAAAAACTCAATTTGCTTCTGGAACCTGAAAATAACAAGGGGGACGAACAGAACTTTAAATACAACAATCTTCCGTAATACTTTCCCTTCACCTGCAGACATGTGAGTATCTGTACTGGTATATACCAGGTTTTAACTGCACTAGGTTATATAAGCATTTGCTTTGATATTTTAACCCCTTCTGGGCTTATTTCACATAACACTAGTATGCATTTAGCGTAGGGACCTGCTATAATGAGACTTATTTTGATCAATAGAAGTCCCCAATGAATTTACCAACCATGATGAATCCAGAAAATACAAAATCAGGAAGTTCATCAATTGTCCAAGTACAGGAGTAATATATCTTATTGATCATAGAATGGGAACAATTCCCAACGGGGTGCTACAAAAACTCATCTGTGAATGGTGTAAATGTGTAATATACAGAATCAAATTGTCATGTGAAGACGGAAAATAATAATTCTTCCAAAGGTTAATGTCCCGTGGCACTGTATACTGTGGTATATGTAAGTTGATACTGTTCTTACACGGAATATAGATGGGGATGGAGGAGGGGGGCTGGCAATCTTCCCTGGTAGCAATTATAAGCATACCTAGTAACTATGTACTGGAATCCCTTACCTTCCTCATGTGATCCTCCTGCTCTGTGTGACTAACAAAATCTCTCAGATACACACGGTCCACTTAAAAAACAAAGAACCATAAATACTATGAGTCAACTACTCACCGGATCACCATGAATCCGTCCTGTATGGCGTGCGTCGCTCCCAAGATAGCAAACAGCAAACGAAGGAGGCAGGAACAAGCACTGCAAAGAATCCGGGCTGGAGGCGGGTTAAGCATGAGCTAATTTATTCAGGCATCAAGCCTCAGGACATACGACAAAACCAGTAGGTTCCTCTGATGCGTTTTTTTGCCGAAAGGCACTTTATCCAAATGATAACGTGCCTTTCGGCAAGAAACGCATCAGAGGAACCAACTGGTTTTGTTGTATGTCCTGAGGCTTAATGCCTGAATAAATTAGCTCATGCTTAACCCGCCTCCAGCCCGGATTCTTTGCAGTGCTTGTTCCTGCCTCCTTCGTTTAATATATGTTATTGTCTGTACATGCGCGAAAAAATACGTCGGAAAGACACGACGCTTGTTTAAAACTCGTGTTCCAGAACATTTAGGGTCAATAAGAAAAACTGGAAGTACCAGTAGCCAAACATGTTACTACCATAGATCGGGGATTGTGGATCTTGCATTTGTCAGTATATACAGTACATAGATCTTCCTCACACATTTGTCTCTGTTTAACTGACCATTACCATTGATGCACCCCGCAAAATTATTCAGGAGTGCCGCGGGCGGTTGCAGGGGCCCCGCGCTCTTCCCCCAAGGCATTTTAATTAATGCCATGAGGCCTCTGCAACTAACTTACCTTCTCTTCAGTGACGCGTCACCATGGCGCCACGGGGTCATGTGACATCACGTTGGCATGGCAACGTGACGTCATGTGACCACGCGACATCAGTTGACGCCGGGAGCCGAAGAGGAGGTAAGGGAGGGGGGGCACAAGCAGGGAGGGAAGTAGGAGGGGGTGTGCAAGCAGGAAAGATTGTGCAGCGCTGTTCTAAACTACCTTTGCTTGATTTATACAATATTCCTTGGCTGAAGCGGGGGTTCCTACTTGGTGCTTAATATTAATACAGATCTGGATACTGGTGATAAAGATTAAATTGATTTGAAACAAAAAAAGTATCTTGATAAAACAGATTTAAGAATTAATGAACAATTAATGGAATTTTGTTAAGAGAATAATTCGAGGCTTAAAATCTCTGAAAATTGTAAATTACAGATTTCTTTTATAGCACTCAAAGGGTTAACAGTTCCTGAGCTAGTCAAATTACACCCACAGCTCAAAATAACAGGCATGATTACAGCACATGGAGAGGTGTCATATTCCAGGGGGAATATTTTGAAATGTTTCTACTGCAAAAGACCAGGTCATATAAAAAAAGAATTGTGTACAATTTTTAAACAAACAGAAAATATTGGGGACAGAAAAGGGATTTGTCTAGTTTACAGCTCCCATTCCATATGTACCTCTGATATCAAACAGATTACCGACATTGTAACCAGTTTTACAGAGTTTAATGATTCGACACAAATAGGATTTAGTCTGTAGTCAGGACAGATTGTCACAGGAAGCAATGGATTACACATTGTCAAATAATGCATTGAGTTCCATTACACAGCTGATGCAATATGACAGACAGCCACAGAGATAAACATACAAAATCAGGATGCTTCTCTGCACAGAGGTCAGAGATAGGGGCAGTTAATTGAAAGAACCAGAGAATAAAACAGGACAGGTTTTTCATACTAAAGGAAGTGATATAGTTGTTTCTTTGGTTAAAGCATTGGCGTTAACAGCAGAACCTGTTTTCTGATCCTATTTTAATTGCAACAGTCAGACATACAGATACACAATTTCTTTCCTTTGCTGAGGAACAAGTGGAAAAATGACTATTGATTTTACTCGAGTTCGTTTAAAACCTTTTGTCCGAGAATTGGTTTTTATGTCATGACTGGGAATGGGGAGTTGTGTTCTGTTGTACATCAACATATAAAGATTTTCTTTACACGTCACAATCATTACATTTTGGGTCACATAGGGCAACAGAGATTGATAGAAGTGCTCAAAGGAAAATTATTTTGGGATAAGATGGAAGATGCTGTACAGAAGGTGGTAGAATCATGTCTCATTTGTGCACAGGCCCAAAGGACAACAACCACTAGTAAAATGCATTGCACCTGCAGATGGTCCATTGTCCACATTGCAAATTGATTACATTGGTCCCTTAGCTTTAGGGAAGAATGGGTTAACATATGCTTTGATAGTGGTAGATGTGTTTTCAAAATGGTAGAAGGAATTTCCGGATTGGAAAGACAATGCAATTACAACAGCAAAGGCTTTATGGGAACGTGTATTCCCGACGGGGTTTCCCACGTATTCTGGAGTCAGACAGGTGTACTCATTTCACAGGTCAGGTCATAAAAGTTACATGGGAAATTTGGGGAATTAAAAAAAGATTTAATGTTCCTTATCTACAATCAGCTGGTATTGCGTAACGCATGAATCGGACTTTAAAATCCAGATTTGCAAAAATGTTGCTAGAAAAAAGGTAGCACATGGGTATAATCATTACCTGCTGTTCTCACGAGTGGCAGAGGAACCACTTCATCGAGAACTCTGAACACACCTTTTGAACTCTTGACTGGTAGGAAAATCACACTAACATTTCCACTTGAACCATTTTTGTCTAACCCACAGAAAGATGCTGTTGCTGAAAACCAGTTGTTGCAATTGTTACAAAGTAATCTTCAAAAATTTTTACTGCGTGGTGTATCTAGAATGCAAAAGACCTCCTCCTGTCCTGAGTTTTAAAAATTTTCAAGGGAGGGAAGATGATAAAATGTAGGAAAATAGGTCCATGGCAAGCAAATTATGAAGGACCTTATAATATCATTAACATTATGGGTCAGAAAATGTTAAAGGTGCAAAGATTACCTGGTTATGTACACAATAAATGCAGATAGCAAAGTTTTTGGGTCCACATGGACCAATGTAAATTATATGTACCGATATAATGATACTGCTTTATTTTACAGGTCTTAGGTGATTGTATGATGGGTGATGGGTGGCATTGGATGATCGGAATCAAGAAAAACTAGAACAACAAAAGCTACACAATAGAAAATACTTCAATGACATCTATATCCTGTCAATTCTGACAGTGAATATCATTATTGCCATCCCCTTAGGGACTGAATAATTTATTAAGGAAAAAACAAAAAAATATTATTATGACTATTAGCAAAAAAGTACAAGGTGGTATTACATCTCTAGGAATACAATGAACTTTGTCAGAGGAATTCATATTTGCTCTAAATCATACAGATTTATGGGTAAATAAGTGGTTGGGATGTAAAAAGGATGTACATTATGTACAAGTACCTTTTTAATACCCATAGTAGGAAAATAAAGAGTTTAACTTCCTATGACAGTATTAGGAATACTCATTAGCAATACTCACTTATATTATAATCTCCAATATCCTGATTTTGTTTTTGACACAATTACAGCAAGACTTGAACAAGTAGACCTTTCTCCTTGTTTACATTTTAATTCTAAAATAATTTGTTTACCACCACACCAAGCCAAGACTAATTATCATGCATGTTTTCATAATCACACTTCATGTTTAGGTCGTATTGAGACAGTACAGAATGTCACGGTCTTGTTACTCCTGCAGAGAAAGGAAGGGCATGTGTACAGATTGCTATGTATAAACATTCCAATGTTTTATTTAAAGGATTGTATTGTATTGGAGTCAATCCAATAGAAATATATTTACATGAGATCCAGGTCAATATGTCACAAATTCTCTTGCGAGATGTAAATATAGTACCGTTACAAGTTAATGTATCTCAAATAATTCAGTTTCCTTGAGAGGAATGAACTGAAGAAATAAAGCAAGTTGGAGGTTTTACAAAAACAATTAAAAGAAGCAGAAATTGTTTTTCAACATGAACAGGGTCAATCGAAAGAAATAGAACTTGGATGGTCAGTAATGTCAGAATCAGCTTGGTGGAAGAAGTTTAAAAAAAATCTGTTACAATGTTATCAAAATCTTCTGTAGCATCAATTTTGGGTCATTTTTTTCATTAATCTTTATCATTGTACTTTGTGTGTCTTATGTATTGTTTTTCAACCATTTTTAATATGTATTATGAAAATAATGTGTAGCCAGGTTCCCTCCGGTCCCCCGGTGTCTTTATGTGTTCCCCTTACCTCCGATGATATGTGGGATGCTGTTGGAGGCGTGGGGCTGCTGCTGGGGCGAGAGCGTCGCCGGGGGCTCAGATGGCTGTCTCTGCAGAGCGCCGCCATGTTGGTTTGCACGTGCGCACCCACGAAGGTTCACGCATGCGCAATGAGACTAGCGGCGGCCATGATAGTTGCGGATGCGCAGTAATGTTAGCGCACGAGGCGGCAATAGGAAAAGGCTGCAGACAGAACTACGACTCCCATTCTGCATAGGGAGATGCTGCCACGTGGCTCACCACAACCAATGGGATGGCTGGGTTGCTCCTGGAAAGGGAGGATAGATCTGGCATGCTGGGACAGGAATCTGGGAGTCAAGACATGGACCTAGAAAGTGCCGGTAGGGTCCAAGGAGCTGTGCTCCAGGCACTAGGCCAGACGTTGGCCCAAGGGCCCAGTTTGTCCCCTGAGACACAGTAGAAGAACTTATTTGTAATTGCTGTAGGGAAGGCCTTTCTCACCATAGCATTAGTGTGGGAGATACTGCAGGACACTGCCTGAAGGAGAGTACAGCTTGCTATCTGAGAGCAGATCAGGACTCCATATTATAGACTGCTTGTAAAGTGCCATCCGGCTGGAGGCCCCTTTCAGAGAAGTCAGCCTGAGGATCTACTCAAGAGAGGAGCATCAGACTGTGCCGCGGAATCACTTTGGGGGTCTACAGATCGCTGCTGTTTATCCTGGTCTGGACCAAGACAAGGGAGGTAATTCAAAGTGCACCAACGGGCCCCAACACAGGGAAGCGCGCTATCCCCTCACACACTTTGGGAAAGAGACACTCGGTGGTTAAGTGCCAATAGACATTCAGTGTTTAGGGGACATTCACCTGGACAGTGTTACTATTGGGTCATATTCTGGGGCTGTGTTACTGTGTTATGATATGGTACATGCATTACATAAGAGTTTAGTAAATACTGTTCTTACACAAACGTGTGTAATTATTGTGTATGTTGGTTCCGGTGAGGGAATACTCCCACCACGTTGGGATCCCTTACCGGCGGGGGCGCAGCACCGTGAAGTAAGTGTACCCAAGGCTCCCATTGGCAAAGGCTCAGGCCTTTTGTTATCCAAACAGGTGATCACAGCACAGGTAGTTTCAGTACCCAATGGGTACAAGGGCTACAATTGTATAGACAGATAAAGGTAGAAAGGATTCAAGAAGAAATAACTGAAAAAATGATAGACAGACATTTACACAAGACATCAAATTTCTCCAGCAAGAATTCTTTTCAATAATCTTTTGGCATACGGTCTTTGAAATGTTTGAATGTGCTATGAATGGTGCGTGATGGTTGCAGGGACTTTATTTATAATTTTAAAATAAAATCAGAGGGGCTGTTATAAATCTCATAAAGATGGAATACAAATCAAAGGATTTCTAAGGACAGGTGCTACATAAATATTATTTGCAGTAAAGAATGTGGCTAACTTCAGCAGATAAAATTACAAAGAGGTTATCTGAAATAAAGGAGGTGTGGCTAACTCCAAAGAGAGATTTTGAGACATATGAAATGACAGACAGCTGTCTTGGGCTATCTGAGAAAGGATTCGGTCACAGATATTCAAGAAAATACAAGGTTGGTTACCATATTTGTAAGACGCTATTACGCCAGATAGACACTAGTCATAAATTATGTCATATAGATCTAGAAAGACGCATGTGATACCATATTCAGTCACAATACTAGGAATAGGGTGCTGACTAGGGAATTTACTCTGTAGAACAAGACTAGAGAGTCACAGTCAGGACAGGATAACAGCAAGATCATGGGAGGACACGGAAAGAGGGTTTCCACCCAGGGAAAGTGGAAGTTACCATCTTTGAAAAGCATGAGACATATTTGATGTGAACGACCATATATCTGCTATACATATGTAAGTGTTAACTTCGGAAAAGTAAACTTTTCTTTTGTGCGCTAAACCGAATGTGGAATTTTTATATCCAGCTAAGATATAATGTATTGAAGACGATATAACAGGGTGCAATAACTCGTTAGCCCTGCCCCTTTTCAGGGCACAGCTAATGTCTGGACAATGGTGTCTGCTCCGGCTGAAGCGTTGTGTGTGTACTGCAGCAGCATGCCACTGGGAGCATTAATGGCTTCTACATTTGCACGTTGTATGGTAGAGTAGGGAGGAGGAAGAGTGAGGATACCGGCTTTCATGAAGACGTGAGGTTTGGGCATCCTTAATGGAATCATTCTATATTGTCTGTAGTACTGTAGTAGCCGTTTGGACTGTTTTCATTCAAAAGTTACCATTGATTTCAAGGGGGCATTTTGGCTGAAAACGTCCTGAAGGGCCGCTACAGACAATATAGAATAGGGCTCTAAATGTGTGTTGCATGGAAGGGAGTTCACTGTCAAATCCACCAGGAGGGTTTTGATGGGAGTAGTAAAGCTTTTCAACACATTCCTTTTCATTTATACTTAACAACTCGTAACTGATCCCAAAATAATTCCAGTATTTTTACTTCATCTAGGCATGATCACTTACACATTTTATTAGTGGATGGGTGCAGTGTGTGTTAAATGTCCTTTGTCTATTCTATAGATTACTCCAGGATAACAGAACTCAGCAATTCTAGTATTTGCACACAAAAAGAAATGTTTATTTTGAAGATAAATATTCGCATACAAAAATAGTACAAAATGGCGATGATGCCCAAATAAGTTAGGATAGTGTCAAATATGGTTGCATTGTTTTCTTTGGGTAGAAACCTTCTGTTGCATCTTAGTATCGTGATGTTAAACCATGATCCTCATCTCTCCTGATCTTAAACCATCTCTCCCTTTCAGCTAAAACTGCTGGATATTTATCCAGATAAAACTACCCAGTCAGCCATCTTAACTTTAAGTATTATGTCCTAACATGGTATTTACATACAGTATGTAGCAGGCTCCCCCTGGCCCCCCTTACCTCCGCAAGAGAACAAGGACCCCCGAAGTATGCCGGGGAGCTGCGGGGGCAATCGCGTCACCGGGGGCTCCCGGTAGCATACACAACAGGGTGCCGCCATCTTGGATGCGTTCGTGCATGCGCGGAGGTTCGCGCGTGCGCAGAAGAGTTGCAGCGGCCATTATAGTGAGCGCGAGGGGCAGAGATGGCAGGGACTCCCCAAGGTCGCGCATGTGCAGAAGAGAGCAGTGGCGGCCATTACAGCATTGCACACGCGCAGCCGACATAGCGCACGTGGCCCCAATAATAGAAAGGCTCTCCAGGGACTACTGTTCCCAGCAGCCCCAGGGGCTGGAACCCAGGTGACACCAGGGATCAAATGTCAGAGATTCTCCTGAGCAGAGAGATATACATTGTTGCGAGCAGTGAGAGAGTCAGTTGGATCCAGACAGATTGGGGAAGGTTGTGTACAGAGAGCAGTGCTCTGCTGTACTAGGCCACAGAGAATACCCCAGGACCAGGTAGGCCCCACTCCCCACTAGGTTTAGTGGGTAAGTTTATAGGGACGGCCCCTTAGGTAGGGACCCTGCCCTTAGCCGAGAGTGAGTCTAGTCAGTGACAGCTGCAGTGCTGTGTGCTCTGACAAGAAGAAACAGTGTGGCTTGCAGTGCAGCCACAGCAGTTAGTTTGGCAGTTTCAGGAAAGGCCCCTTTCAGTGCAAGGGGGGGGGAGAGTTGCTTTCTACAGTACAGTGTTATGTGATATCACCGGTGCCAGTTGCATGCGGTGATCGTGGCCTGCGTCTGGGCTCAGACAGGCTCTACTGCAAGAGACACTCTGCGGGTGAGACGCTCCACGAGGGAGACCCCTCACACGGAGGTGGGACACCGCGGAGGCGGATTCCTGTTCCTGCGTCAGACCCTTTTCGAAGTTCTTTACACCAAGGCACGGACGTGTGCCCGGGCAGGTATCCATCTATAAGTGCACCAACTCTACACGTGAGCAGCGCTGCCACACATCTGGGTGGGGGTCCAGGACACTGGGACGCTGGTGCCGAGCACCCGATTAT
This sequence comes from Ascaphus truei, assembly GCF_040206685.1. NCBI lineage: Eukaryota > Metazoa > Chordata > Amphibia > Anura > Ascaphidae > Ascaphus > Ascaphus truei. The sequence goes on along the minus strand of NC_134483.1, from coordinate 311,820,173 downwards.
TGTGGGCACTGTATGGTTGGGTTACTATTGGGTGGAGAGGCCAAGGGCCTGTACAAGGGGATATTGGTGCCCTTGCACCCAATGTATGTTGTTATGCATAGAGCTGTTGATCTTATACTATATTAGTGAAAGCACTGTATGCCTTTCTGGATGTCCGGTGTCCCTAGGGGAAATCTCATTGGTCCCTTGGGCCGCCCGCCCCCGCACACCTCTCATTGGCCTGAGGCGGAGTGACGACACACACACACACACACACACACACACACACACTAGGAAGGGGGGGGGGGTGTTACATACGGTAGCTTGGGGGGCGCACAATTATGTAGGGGGGGCGCGAGCAGCTTGCAGGGAAACCTGGGGGCGCTCCGTGCGTCTGCTTCTATGTGTGTGTCTTGCAGAGGGGGCGGGGCCAGAAGATCCGTGCTGCTGCTTCTATGTCTGTGTCTTGCAGAGGGGGCGGGGCCAGAAGATCCGTGCTGCTGCTTCTATGTCTGTGTCTTGCAGAGGGGGCGGGGCTTCTCTCTGCACACAGACAAGCCCTCCTTCTCTTCCTGTCTGCTTCCCGTTTGCAGCAGCATGGGGGGTTGGGGGATCGGAGCATGTCGCCCCCCCCAGGTGAAATTGTGGACTGATTAAGTGTGTGTGTGTTGGTGGTGATGGGGGGGGGAGTGATTGAGTGTGTGGGGGGGGGGATTGAGTGTGTGTGTGGGGGGGGGGGGATTGAGTGTGTGTGTGTGTGGGGGGGGGATTGTGTGTGTGTGTGGGGGAAGTGTGTGTGGGGGGGGATTGTGTGTGTGTGTGTGTGTGGGGGGGGGGGGCGACTGTGTGTGTGTGGGGGGGGGGGATTGTGTGTGTCTGTGTGTGTGGGGGGGATTGAGTCCCCCCCTCCCTGCCCTTTGCCCCCCCCCCACCCTGCCCTTAGCCCCCCCTCCCTGCCCTTTGCCCCCCCTCTCTGCCCTTTGCCCCCCCTCTCTGCCCTTTGCCCCCCCCCTCCCTGCCCTTTGCCCCCTCCTCCCTGCCCTTTGCCCCCCCCCCCTCCCTGCCCTTTGCCCCCCCTCCCTGCCCTTTGCCCCCCCCCTCCCTGCCCTTTGCCCCCCCTCCCTGCCCTTTGCCCCCCCCCCCTCCCTGCCCTTTGCCCCCCCCCCCTTCCACTCCATGCCCCCTGCCCTTCCACGCCCGGGCAACGCCGGGTATATCAGCTAGTACTCTATATTATGATACTGTGTGTTATGTTACTGATGCCTATTGTAAACCCTTTAAGCCATAACCTTTGGTGTGGGATGGTTACTTTATGGATGTTCCTATGTGAGAGCCACTCTACACTCCTAGAATCTCACATAGGTGGAGGCGCTGATTGAAGAAACTTTCCAGAGAAGCACCCCAAGTTCCCAGCAAGCGGAGGCTCAGGCCTCCTGTGAAACCTGCAGGTATACGCACCACACCTGGTAACATATAAGTTCCCCCTCACATACACTCTATATGTGATTGGGTGGGGGAATACCCGTTACAAGTATGTTGTACCATACATGTGATACAAGATCTTCATATGAACATATAAGGAACTCAAGCTTATCAGAAAGGATTTCGTCAGCTATACCAACGGCTGTCAATTGTAACTCAACGGTCACCCTCTTGGCTCTTCAGACCATCATATTCCCCTCTATTCTGGTTGTTAAAATAGGTTAACCACACCTATTTTGCTTAGAATACTTTCACTTAACTAAATCTACAAATGATTTGACTTTTCCAACATAAGATCTTCAGAACTCATTCTGAGGCTTGTTTTATAGTTGTCGCGCGTGCACGTGAAGCACACTGTATAGAATTCCGTGCTCAGAGCAACAGATGACGTCACACCCCGATTGTTTTTCCCCCAGAAATATTTATATAGATTTATATAGATGTTTTTATCTAGCAGTGCTGCGTTATCTAGCAGTGCTGCGTTATCTAGCAGTGCTGCGTTATCTAGCAGTGCTACTTTCAATGTTGCTTGTGTGTGGCACATTTTCCTACCCCCAAACAGAATGAGGTACTTCAAATAAAGTCACTGCAAAGTCTTGGCCTGGAGCGCTTACTTTTAATATATGAAAAGATATACATATATACACACACACACACACACACACACACACACACACACACACACACACACACACACACACACACACGCATATCAGCTCCTCTGCAGATCAAATGGCAAAACAAATGCACCATACAGTACATATGTATCAAAGAAAAAATCCTATTGATTTAAATGGGATTTTATTTTTCTTTGCTAAATACGAAACAATGGTTTTGCACCAGAATTGCACCAATTTTGCCTTGATACATATTTCCTGATGTCTTTTTTTTTTTGCAGGTATGTACTTTACTATTAAAATGAAAAAACAAAACAAAACAACATACCAGTCAACACTTGGGGTGTCGTCCTGCGGCCCTACGTCCTTTGTATGCATTTCAGGAGCAAAGCCTTCTGCAATACATTTCACTAAACTGTTTATTAGGGAGACAATAGTTTCTTTTGATCTTGAGATTTAGGCCACTTTTATTATCAGTATGCTGAAGCATAATTAAATTGATCATTATCACTTTTGTTAAGAAGGTTAATGTCTCATTCTAAGGAAAACATGAGAGAAAAAGACACCAGTAATAAAAAATCCTAGCAGTCTTAGGGTGACCAGACTTTCAAAATGAAAAACCGGGACACATTAAAAAATAATTTATAAAACAAATGATATCACGTGATGCCCCCGTTGCCATGACAACGAGACACTGACGTCATGCGGTGACATGTTGCCATGACAATGTGGCATCACGTGATGCCTCGGCACCATAATGCGTCCCGTTGTCATGTTAACTGGATGCCACGTGACGTCACGGAGTGTCTCGTTGTTATGGCAATGTGCATTACGTGACGTCGCGCAGCCATGTTGACGGAATTTGGAGGGGAGGATACAGCCAAAGGTAAGATAAATATATAATAAATAGATCTAAAAAAAATAATGTTATCTCCACACAGAGCCACTGACACACACACACACAGCCACTGACCCACAACGCCACACCCATACACAGAGCCACTGACCCACACCGCCACTGACCCATACACACACCCAGAGCCACTAACACACACACAGCCAGTGACACACACACAGCCAGTGACACACACACACAGCCAGTGACACACACACACAGAACCAGTGACACGCACACACACAGAGAACCAGTGACACGCACACACACAGAGAACCAGTGACACGCACACACACAGAACCAGTGACACACACACACACAGAACCAGTGACACACACACACAGAACCAGTGACACACACACACACAGAACCAGTGACACACACACACAAACACAGAACCAGTGACACACACACACACACACACACACAAAACCAGTGACACACACACACACAGAACCAGTGACACGCACACACACAGAGAACCAGTGACACGCACACACACAGAGAACCAGTGACACGCACACACACAGAACCAGTGACACACACACACACACACACAGAACCAGTGACACACACACACACACAGAACCAGTGACACACACACACACACACACAGAACCAGTGACACACACACACACACACACAGAACCAGTGACACACACACACACACACACACAGAACCAGTGACACACACACACACACACAGAACCAGTGACACACACACACAGAACCAGTGACACACACACACACACACACAGAACCAGTGACACACACACAGAACCAGTGAGACACACACACACACACACACACAGAACCAGTGACACACACACACACAGAACCAGTGACACACACACACACAGAACCAGTGACACACACACACACACACACACAGAACCAGTGACACACACACACAGAACCAGTGACACACACACACACACACACACACAGAACCAGTGACACACACACACAGAACCAGTGACACACACACAGAACCAGTGACACACACACACAGAACCAGTGACACACACACACACACACACACAGAACCAGTGACACACACACACACACAGAACCAGTGACACACACACACACACACACAGCACCAGTGACACACACACACACAGAACCAGTGACACACACACACACACAGAACCAGTGACACACACACGCACACAAACAGAACCAGTGACACACACGCACACACACAGAACCAGTGACACACACACACACAGAACCAGTGACACACACACACACAGAACCAGTGACACACACACACACAGAACCAGTGACACACACACACACAGAACCAGTGACACACACACACACACACACACACACAGAACCAGTGACACACAGAACCAGTGACACACACACACAGAACCAGAGACACACAGAACCAGAGACACACACACACAGAACCAGAGACACACACACACAGAACCAGAGACACACACACACAGAACCAGTGACACACACACACAGAACCAGTGACAGACACACACACACACACACACACACACAGAACCAGTGACACACACACACACACACAGAACCAGTGAGACACACACACAGAACCAGTGACACACACACACACACACACACATACAGAACCAGTGACACACACACACAGAACCAGTGACACACACAAACACACACACACACACACCTACCTTTCACTATGGAGCATGGGGGGCAGCCATCTTGACTGGTAGCAGGCACCTCACTTCCGGCTCTCACTGCTGAGGCTCCGCTGACACTAACCCCGCCCCCACCCTCTGCAGCTAACCCCGCCCCCACCCTCTGCAGCTAACCCCGCCCCCACCCTCTGCAGTCAGACCGGCCTCCGCTCTCCTCTCTGCCTGCATTATGTGCTCTCTGCTGCCCCCCTTCTCTGATGGCCAAATCTGGAACAGCACAAAAATCCGGGACATTTGAAAGATTGCGGGGCAGCCGGGACAGCCATTAAAAAACCGGGACAGCCATTAAAAATACGGGACTGTCTCGGCTAAACCGGGACAGCTGGTCACCCTAAGCAGTCTGACAGAAATCTCATTGCTAGCTCCATAAACCCTGGCCTGTTGGGGGGACAAAGGAGTTAGTTACCTCAGAAGTTTGAAGAGGTTATTTGGAGGAAGCCTACAGTAGGTCATAATCTCTGCCACTGACTTCTATTCCATGTGCTAGGGGAGTCTAAACCCCCTTCAAAACACAAAGGGGCAATCCGCCCTAATCCATGAAAAAAATAATGTTTACCATTGCAAAGTATTTTTTGCTGGAGAGAGATAGGGGTGAAAGAGATGGGAGAGGGGGACAGAGGGAGGAGAGAGAGTGGGGGGGGGAGAACGGGGGAAAGATCCCCAACAGGATCAGAATTACTGGCTATTAGCATATCTCCCAGGAATCTCAGGTATGCTCCTTTCTGTGCACAAGGAACATTAAACAAAGACAACAGACGAAGAAGCCCCAAAGCTACATCCAGTATGACAGTACTATCTGTTTTTTCTTTGTCTTTTCTCTTAAATACCAATTTTCTATAGTCTTTTATCGTTCTTCCGCTGCAGAAGAGAGAAAAGGAAAGAAAACAAACCCTACAACCAGCAGCATAGGATACTGGATATGTATGCGGTGCCTAAAGGGTTAAAATGAAGAAGCACTATGGAGGCATTCACAAAGCAGTGATAAAATCAGTGCATTTGCGTCCCATTATGCATTGATCATGATTTAAGACATGAGGCCAAAAGCAGGATTCACAAAGAAACTTAGGCCATTTTTTTAAGTCCAATAAAAAAAATGCATCGTCTAACCTGTTTTTTGCATCAGTGCTATCGCAGTATAAATTCTATAGCGCGATAACTGATAGAAAAAACGAGAGCCTGTAAGAGCTGCATGGAGACGCTGTGTCTCCATGCATGGCTCGTACAGCCGATCGTGCATTAAAAATATTGGTTTTGATAATAGTGTACATGAGCTGGGGGTCTCCTGAGCTGAACCGCATTGATTTCAGCTTTGGGGACCCCCTACTTCCCGAGATACAGGCCCCGTTATGGGGTGCTGGTATCCCCCTGTGCTTTTAAATCTCCCACGTCACGTGACCGGGGGATTTAATTCCTGTACTGGGATTCCGGCACCCCATAACGGGGCCTGTATCTCGGGAAGTAGGGGGTCCCCAAGGCTGAAACTAATGCGGTTCAGGAGACTCCCTGCTCATGTACACTAGTATCAAGATCAAAATAAAAAAAATTAAAAATTAATAACCGTAGCGGCTATCTGCTATGGTAATGAAGCAGCTTTAATTTAATTTTCATTAATAGTGTGCGGGGCAGGGGGTCTCCTGAGCTGAACCACATTGATTTCAGCCTTGGGGACACCCTGCTTGCCGAGTTTCAGGCCCCAGTATGGGGTGCCGGTATCTCCTCCAGTATTTAAATCCCATGGTCACGTGACGTGGACAATTTAAAAATGGCGGCGATGCCGGCACCTGATGCCTCATACCAGGGCCTGTATCTCGGGAAGTAGGGGGTCCCAGGCAGAAATCAAAGTGGTTCAGCACAGGATACCCCTTGCTAGATAGGTATATAGCAAATCAGAGGTGATGGGCTAAAAACCTGCCTTTCTAGGACCCTTTATATAGGTGAAAAGTCTGATTCATCAGTTTATTTGCTTGATCCAGAGGAAGGCAAACAAAAAACCCCAGTCATATCATCCAATGATCTCTCATAAGGGGAAAAATAAATTCCTTCCTGACTCCAAGAATTGGCAATCGGATTAATCCCTGGATCAACATTCTTCCCATCTTTACTTATTTGGTATATCCCTGTATACCTTTCCTATCTAAAAAGATGTCCAATCTTTTTTTGGAACAAATCTATTGTATCTGCCATCACAGTCTCCACGGGTAATGAATTCCACATTTTAACTGCCCTTACGGTAAAGAACCCTTTAATTTGTTGCTGGTGAAATCTCCTTTCCTCCAACCTTAAGGGATGGCCCAGAGTCCTTTGTACTGCCCGTGGGATGAATAGTTCCTTTGAAAGCTCTTTGTATTGTCCCCGAATATATTTGTATATAGTTATCTATTCCCTCTTAGACGCCTCTTTTCTAATTTAAATAAATCTAATTTAGCTAGCCTTTCCTCATAAGTTAGATTGTCTTTCCCCATTATTAATTTGGTGACTCTGCTCTGCACTCTCTCTAGTTCCATAATGTATTTTCTTAGAATTGTACTCCATATTCAAGGTGTGGTCTTACTAATGCTTTGTAAAGGGGCATAATAATGTTTACCTCCCTTCCATCCATTGACGTTTAATGCAAGATAAGATCTTGTTTGCCTTTGCAGCTACTGCATGACTTTGGGCACTATTGCTAAGCCTGCTGTCTACAAGCAAGGCTAAATCCTTCTCCATCAAGGATTCCCCCAATTTATCCCCATTTAATTTGTAAGTCGCCTTTTTATTCTTGCATCCCAAATGCGTAACCTTACATTTATCTGTATTAAACCTCACCTGCCATTTACCTGCCCACGTTTCCAGTCTCTCCAAGTCCTTCTGAAGAGAAATTACATCCTGCTCTGATTCTACTACCTTACACAATTTAGTATCAAAAGCAAAGATGGAGACTTTGCTCTCGATCCCAACCTCAAGGTCATTAATAAACAAGTTAAAAAGCAGGGGTCCCAGTACCGATCCCTGAGGTACTCCACTCACGACTTTAGCCCAACCTGAAAAAGTTCCATTTATGACAACTAATGTCTGTCCTTTAACCAGTTTTCAATCCAGGTGCATATATTATTACTGAGACAATTTGCTTTATTTTGTACACCAACCTCGTGTGAAACCATATCAAAAGCCTTTGCAAAATCTAAGTAGACCACATCAACTGCATTACCCTGGTCTAAATTCCTACTTGCCTCCTCAAAGAAACAAATAAGGTTAGTTTGGCATGATCTATCCTTCATAAATCAATACTGACTATTACTAATAATTTTGTTTTCCATTAGGTATTCCTAAATATTTTCCCCACTATTGAAGTCAGGCTTACAGGTCTGTAATTCCCCGGTTGGGATCTAGCTCCTTTTTTAAATATAGGCACCACATCTGCTTTACGCCAATCTTGTGGTACTGAGCCTGTGGAAATGGAGTCCACGAATATTAAATATAATGGTTTGGCTATTACTGAGCTTAACTCCTTGAGAACTCTTGAATGTATGCCATCGGGGACTTCTTCCTCAGTTAACCAATTGTTCATTAATATGGAGGTTGTGGCTTACTCCTGCAGCACTACTATTGAACTTGATTCTTCCCTGGTAAACACAGAGGCAAAGAATTTGTTTAATATCTCTGCTTTTTCCTTATCTCCAATAATCTGCCTACCCATCTCACCCTGGAACAGTCCTATATTTTCTTTTCTCATTTTTTGTTATTAAGGTACTTTAAGAACTTTTTAGGGTTGATCTTACTTTCTATTGCAATCCCTTTTTCATTATCCATTTTTGCTAATTTGATTGCCCTTTTGCAATTTTTGTTACATTCCTTATAATTCTGATACAATGTCTCCGTCCCTTCTGACTTAAAGAATCTAAACGCCTTCCTCCTCTTGTCCATTTCCTCCCCTACCTGTTTATTTAGCCACATTGGTTTTGACTTATTACCCAAGGGTATACACTAATGAGTGTGCTTTTCTTACAATGTTTTAAAGACTGCCCATTTATCTTCTACATTTTACCCTTCAAAAACATCATCCCAGTGTATTACTTGTAGATTAGACCTCAGTTTATAAAAATCTGTCTTTCTAAAGTTTAAGGTCTTTGTTGAACCCAAGTAATCTGTTTTTTTGATAATTTATTTCAAATGAGACCATGTTATGATCACTGTTACCCAAATGTTCCAGGACTTAAATATTTGTTATTACTTCTACATTGTTTGATATTACCAAATCCAATATTGCCCCTCTCTTGGTTGATTCCTCAATAATTTGGGTAATATAATTGTCTTTAAGCACCCCCACAAACCTGTTTCCTTTTGTTGTAATGCTAATCTCATTTCTCCAGTCTAAGTCTGGATAATTAAAATCCCCCATTATGCAAACATGACCCAGTTTTGATGCCTTCTCCAACTGCAAAAGTATTTTCGCTTCCTCAATCTCACAGATATTTGGTGGTTTATAGCATATCCCTACAAACATTTTCTTTATACCTCCACTGCTAATTTCTATCCACATGGTCGCTACATTTTCATCATTCCCTTCATATACATCATCCCTTATAATAGGTTTTAGGTCCGGTTTAACATATAAACATACTCCACCTCTTCTTCACATTCTCCATATTCTTGGTATTCGGAACAAAGCTCTATCCTGGATCTCATCCTACCTCTCCCATCGTACTTTCAGTGTCTCTTCTGCTAACACCTCCTCCTCTATTGATCTCTCTGTGGGGGTACCCCAGGGCTCTGTCCTGGGACCTATTTTATTTATTTATTTTTGTCTGCATTGGAGTTTGTCACTGCCAGGAACTCTCCTTTTCCAGGTGCACTGGTAAACAGCAAGTATCCTTTGTAATTTTACTTATACAGTGGTGTGCAGCATTATCCTTGTTCATATTTATTTGATTACCACATGTATTACTACTGTGAAGCGCTATGTACATTAATGGTGCTATATAAATAAAGACATACAATACAATAACCTCCCTTTCTAATTGTTCGATTCTTCCGAAAAAGGGAATAACCGTCTAAATTAACTGTCCAGTCATGAGTTTCATCCCACCATGTTTCAGTAATGCCTATGATATCATACTGCTCCCTTGCAGCTATTAATTCAAGCTCCCCCATTTTATCTGTCAGGCTTCTTGTATTAGCAAGCATGCATTTAAGTTTTTTTTGAGCCTGTACTATTATCTTATCTGCTCCTTCCTTTCTGCGCCAACTTGGTTTAGTCTTTAAAAGTTTTCTAGTATTATCTGTATTTACTATGAGTGTCTCGCTGCTTGTCAAAGTCGCACATGCCCCAGTCTACCTCCATAACCCCTTATTTCCTCTTCTATTCTATTTAGTTTGTTATCTGGTTCATTCCCCTTCCCCCTCCATCCTAGTTTAAAGTCTCCTCCAACCTTTTTAACATTCTCCCCCCTAGCACAGAAGATCCCTCTTCATTGGGATGCAATCCGTCCCTAGAATAAAGATGGCACCTCTCAGAAAAGGAGTCCCAGTGCTATAAAAACCCCAAACCCTCCTTCCTGCACCACTTTCTTACCAATGCATTAACCTCCCTGATCTCTGACTGTCTCCCTGCAGTAGCGCATGGCACTGGTAGTATTTCAGAAAATACTACCTTGGAGGTCCTTGCCTTAAGCTTTTGGCCTAGATCCCTGTAATAATTTTTTAGGACCCTCCATCTTTCTCTAACTTTGTCATTGGTGCCAACGTGTACCAAGACCACGGGTCAATCCCAGCCCCCATAAACACAGCCCACTCCCCCCCCCCCCAACGATCTGTCTACCCAATCCGCACACAAAAGTCACATGGTTATCCACTTGCACATTTAATTTTTTCGGCACAGGATTGGTACAGCAGGGCAGCGGGGACCCCCGGACAACCGTGGGGCTCCCGGACACCTGCGGGGAGCACCTGGAGGCCCACGGGGACCAGTGGGGACAACCCGAGGAACCCCGGATACCCATGGGGTCCCCGGACACTTGGGGGAACCACCCAAGGACCCCCAGATACCCGCAGGAACCATCCGAGGACCCCCAGACACCCGCGGGGACAACCCAAGGACCCCCTGACAGCCACTGGTATCAATACTGTGCAGGATTTTTTTGTTTATGCATGTCTTAATCTATTTTGTGCCAGACTCTAGCTGGTGAAAAAATGTGGTGAGCTTTTATAGTACGATTCAGTTATCACTGCTTTGTGAATAGCTGGAAACTGGAAAAAAACAGTGGGTTTGCCATTTTTGGGCCTATCGGGAGACTTCTGTTTCACTGACTATTTATGGGTTATAAAAAGCCATTATAGCGCGATACTGCACTGTTATCACTGCTTTGTGAATAGCAGAGCAGGCAGTACCACACAATAAAGGCATTTATCACCCTGTAAACTACTTATCACTGCTTTGTGAATAGGCCCCTATATGTGCTTTGTACGAGCTACAGTGCAGTTAGAACTGGTTAAAATAGTATTGAAGCATATCACCATATAAATAAATGCAGAACGAATATATCAAAAGAATTTGCACATGCATATATGCATACAAGCAGATGAATTGTAACTAAGTTATATAGACAGAAACAATTGTTTCATTCATTCATTGTGGGAGAGAAAACAGAAACTGTTAGGGGAACAACCCCAAACTAGAGTTCTCCTATATATGGCTACAATTAGCTTCTTGATAGCATATACAGTACACTATTTATGGCTATCAAGAAGCTAATTGTAGCCATATATAGGTGAACTCCAGTTTGGGGTTGTTCCTTTAACAGTTTTTGTTTTCTCTCCCACAATGAATGAATGCCTAGAAAAAGACAAAGAATTGAATTCATACATAGAGAAAGTCAGATGTTGTGGATAATATGAGTCAAAATGAGACTGGTAACAGTGCTTCAATCTGTCATTATTAGATGGGATGATTGAATGAGACGGACATGATGCTAGAAACCCACGCATTTCCATTTGTCGTCATTTACCAAAAGCTCACAAATCTACAATTAACCCTCCAGGCATTTCCATTATTTTGGGTATTGATTCTATGCCCCAAAAATTCTCAGTTTATTTATTATTAGTTACAAAAGTATGTAGTGAATCTCAAATCATATACCAAGTATAGCTCTCATATTTTGGACAATCTCTCAAATACAATGGAATAGTGACTACCTATGAGCAACTCTTGCAGTCGCTTTACACCTGTATTGAACGTAAAAAAGGTATAGAAGCCTTACAAAAAAAACTAGACCAAGATAGCGACTGCCCGCCAATTCAGAGAATTTCCTACATTAAGCATACTATTTATACTCACACACAATTATGATTTTTTAAAACATTATTTTAGTTACAATCTAACACAGAACAGGGGAGTAACCCAGCACTCAATCCAAAAAATAAGGAATTATACGTGAAATGTCAAAAAGAGTTTTTTACTGAAATAAACAGTTCTACACACAGGATGTGAAAACACTATACACTGAATATGTCAAATATGAACCGTACAACTGACCAATACACAATAAAAGTAAAATTGGCGCAACAGTGTACAATGCGGATAGAACATGTGGTAAGGGAAAACAAGGGATAAGGGAAGGGGAGGGGGAAGGGAAAATAGGGAAACAAGGGGGGCAACGTTTTGGGGTGGAAAGCCCCTCCTTTTGGCCTGTTCCACAAGATCTCTGCGATCCAAGGTTCTTCCATTACACCCTATTGGGACAGTCTCCCCGACACAATGAATAGACATAGCAACCTTATATTGTAACGCAATAATATAGCACATCATATGATATTATCATGACATTTACCATGACCTAATTGCACTAACACAGACCGAGATTCTACTTCTTTGTCAACAGCCCAGCAAAGGCCAAAAGCATGTTCTAACAATGCACAGTTCTTTCACGTTAAGGTTTAAGTGAAACAAGTCAATTTGTACTTTACCGTATTTCCTCCGCTTCTTTCTCTGCTTGCTTGCGTGCCTGCTCTCCAATGATTTCATCGCAGATTACATCATAAGGTTTGTCTGATGGATGTTCACCCATGACCCAGACCCAGACTTCGTCATCTGCTGCAAGATGCCAATGTACCGATTTCCTAAAAGCTGAAAAAAACCCATAAATAAGTACATTTCCCTTCACTATGTAGCATAGTGTTTCTCAACCTGGGTGCCAGGGGTCCCGTGGCCCCAAGCGAAAAACTCAGCTGGCTGCTAAGCGGGCACCCCGCGCTGCATAGAGACATAAGAAGTTCACATGTTTGAGGTGTGTGAAAGGGTTGGAGGAATGAGGGAAGGAGTGGGATTTTGTTTGGGGAGGAGAGGAGTGTGTATGTGTGTGTGTGAACTTTGTGTGGGAAGGGGGGAGGCAGGCAAGTGCTTTTTGTGGGGTGGGGGGAGAGGTATGTGGAGTAAGTGAGAGGAGAGGGAGAATGGAGTATTTTAGGTTATATCTGGAGAGTGGGTGGGGTGCGATAACAGAAACTGTGACATCATCCCCCACTGGGCAGTGTGTGATAAAGCAAACCAAGTAGTTGTGCCGGTGGGTGGGGGCAGTGTGTCCCACCTCCCCTTCTCACAGGTGAGAAAATGATTAGAGAGAGAGGTACAAGATGGTTGCACTCACTTACATCTAGTGCCTTACAAGGCATATACTGTGCATGGTAAAAAAAAATTACAATAAATATGTCAGATCACAAAAGTGGTCAAAATACCGGCACTGGTGAAAAAGAATGCCATGCCCTGGACTGTTATGGTATCCCTGAATAAAGTCTATCTGGGGTCCAAAACGCCAGGCTATCCATTGTTATATGGAGTAATAAATACTTCAAAATATATATTACTATACTCCTTGTTAAAGGACCTACGTCCGAAACACGTAGGAGGGTGGCACTAACCCTGTGGGTGATGTTTATTTGATTAATAAATATATTGATTTTAACCATCTGGCTCCCTGGCAGTGCGCTGCTGTTCTCTTTTTGCGTTGGATCTTCACATCAGCGGCTGGACACACCATCCGGGACTCTTGTAAGCTCAGGAGTGGGTAAGAAATTAGCTTTATTTCTCAATAATTACAAGTGTATGCAATACCAGCTTTTATTTCGTTTGACTCCAATGAGTTAACTTCAAGTGGATTGATTTACATCTAGCTGGTTCATTTCAGGAGACACTTTCTGATCAACTGACTGAAAATTCACTTATGCTATCCATCTAGACCCACTCCATAGTAGAGCATTACTCCAGAGCCTGCATTTATATCATTGATTAAGGATGGTATATATTCGACACTTTGGAGCACCCACTTTACTATATTTTTAAGGATATTCCTGCCTGAGTACAGATAATCCAATTAAAAATGTGTTTGTGCAAGCATATTCTTAAAACATGGACTGTTAAAGGTCCTTGAGATCTTAAATTAGGAACCAACATTTTAATCCACCCTTCCTCACCATATATGGATGCATGTCCATCCAATCCATACTAATATGTCTACTTTGGCTGCCTCCTTCCCTATTCTATTTTATCAGTCATACAACTCTTTCAACATTGCCAGCACCCTTTGGATCTCTCTCTTCAGTGTTACCACCTATGTGAATGAAATACTACTTCTCCTGTCCTGATATGTCACTCCCTGGGCATATATATCCTGGGCATCCTTGCTATACAATCTGAAAGTTGGAAACTATAATGCAAAGGTTAAATTCAGCATCAAAAATAATTTTGAAAAATAATCTAGTATAATCTACCTGGAAACATTTGCCCATTTAAAAATTTACCAAACAATAAAATAAGTCAAATAAAATATTATACTGAAAATACAGGCTCAGATATAGAGATTCCTGTCCCTGTAACCACTGCAAAATGCCTAGAGGTGAGCATTTACTTGAGCAATTATCACCTAGTGTGCCAAATATTGCAAACATGTTAAATCATTATTTTTTCGGGAATGGAAAGAACATTTTCCAGAAAGACATATCCTAGTTTTGTCACACACCATTTTTTTTTAAAACTAAATAGTGTTCAGACACAGTGTCCTATCAATACCAATATCATCCTGCAGTAATCTGATTTCTGATAAAGTAGTGGTGCCCCTCACCAGACAGCCCTTTTCTTTACAAGGATAAGAACTAGCATTAACCTCGTTAATTTCCACTCCAATGACTCCCAGATTCCTGAGATACTTAACAGTAAACTTAGCACCAGTACTTCCTTGTCTTTAAGTCCCCTGCATGTTGCACGCCAATTGTGTTTCCCTGCAGAGGACAGTACTGGCCCTACTTTTAGCGGTACGTATCATGAAGAAAGTGGTTCTGGGAGCTCAAAATAGCATGGTCCAGCTCCCCTGAGACCCACCCAGATATATATTTAAAAAAAGGTTTAAAAAAACGTTAACTGGCGTAACTGCTCCTTTAATATAGAAGTCTCGATAACGGTCTAAAAATAACAATAGTAAAATGCCAGCGTAACCATGGGTAAACATTCTTCATTATGTATCATTTGGATCTGTGTAAACCAAATCTTCTTGTTTCTTTGTCTTCTTAATCCTGCCTTTATCTACCTTAATCACTCACTGTGTGTATTTTGGAACCTCAGGTATATATACACGTATTGTTTTTTAGTTTATGACTTATTTTTACCTCAGGTTCTCCTATACAGTACTTATGCCTACTTAGTTGCTGACACAAGATAAAATAAGGAAATACAACAAGCCACCATTTATTGAACTGTATATGTTCTTGGGTCATGTGAGGTTACATGCAATCCGATAGTGAATGTGAGGGAAAACAACGCTTTTCTAACATGTCTTTCATGCTAAAGAGAACTCTCCTGTTCGATGAGGTACAGTAATACAGGAAGAATTACTTACAGTTTGCATACAGGCAGTATTACCTTGTTATGCTTTTATAACATAAGCCTCCCCATGTATAGGTAGTGCCCACTTTGGAAGAACTCTGAGTGATCCGGGGGCCAGTCATGTTATCTGTTATTAACGCTTTCACCAGAATTAGCTTTTGAGCCCTTCTGAGCACATACTGATTGTCTACAAAATGTCACGTGCAGCCCTTTTGTACACTACAGTACGATATGATAAATACTAATATTTGAAGAGATTCAAATAATAATATCTATCCATGAAGGAGATAGAGGGGACTGTTATCGAACCAAGATTCTAGTCCAACAGCATTTGGTTCTGCTCCTTGTCGTATTACTCACAAATAAGCAGCAGTACTGTACATAGAAAATAATTTCTGTTGAATGTTAAAAGATATTATTCATCAGCTGACCGGTTTCAGCACACTTAGCCGCCATTTTCAAAAGCACACCACCCAATGTAGTACAGCTAAATTGTAAAGCAGCAGACCTGTCTGATCAATATTTAACTCCTTTTTCTAATAGCATTTTAATTGCGGGGTCCTCCGAAGCTGAAATACCTTGGTTTTCGAGATACATTATGGTGTAGTTACCATTGCTCTCTTTCCCTTTCGAAAGTTCAATATGGTGGTCAAATCTCGCAGGTCCCACTGGCCAAAATGAAGCCCTATTGGATGGCTATTTAAATGCCCTGGAAGAAAGAGCAACTACTCTAGTAAGTAACCTGGGGTCCCCGTAGCTGAGAATGACATGGACACCAACGGTTCCAATGCTGTCACAAAATATTAGTTTGTTGCTTTAAATTTACCACATAATTAAAATTAATGTACATTGTACAGATAATTGCAACAAAACAATGTGCTCCCCTTCACAATTTAAAAGCAGCCCTATACTCAGGGCTGCTGACAGATTTATATGTAGAAGCACATGCACACCGCTGGTAGGTGCTGGAGGGGGGTACTTAGTAGCAGAAGGACTCTGTAAGGCTCTGTGCGTCTCGCCGTGGACCCCTGCGACCCATTATGTACATTATGCTCCTCTAAGGATTGCTGTATATGCATTTATCTATATGTATCATGTATCCTTTCAGGTTCTAATCCTATATGTAATGCTGCTAGCATAAATACAGCCTCCACCATTTTTTATAATTAGATGACACTGTGGTTATACTATTAGTTTGTACACTTTATTTGATTATTTTATTTAATAAAACTGTAGTCACATTACACTTGATTGTTTATTTAAGGGCTCTCACCCCATCACGATCATTCAGTCCTCCTTGGGCATCAGGCTGTCTTTCTTCCACTCCAGGGCAGGTCTGATGCCTGAGGCCCGCCCCCCCTCCTCCCCCGTGAGGGCGTGATGACGTCACCAGGGGAGCCTCTGCTGCCAGTGAGGGGGCGGCTCCCTGAGTTTCCAGCTTCCTGCAGGACAGCCATCTTAGCCTGTTACAGGCATTGGGGAGGCTGTCTCCTCCTCCCCTGGTGGTGCATGATGTCATCACGCTGCGTCGCGCTGGCGCCCTGACGTCACGATGGGGGCGTTGACATCCAGGAGCAAGGCAGCAGTGATCGTGGGGGGGTGAGTACCCATTTGTGTATATATTGTGGTATGTTTAACATGTTCTGTAGCCCTCTCCTTGATAAAGGCAATCTATTTGCCGAAACGTTGGACCTTTGGTGGCACAATAAACTGCACCTTTAGTAAGACCGTGTGCCTGCTTCCATTCCTTAGCTGCTGACAGATTTCCCAGGGCTAGAGTTTTGACTGGGCCACCACATACATACTTACCTTGGGGGTGGTCTCAGGCCGCCAGGCCCTGGCTTTCCCCAGCTGCTGCGGCCTTCCTCACTCTCCCGCGCCAGTCATCTCTCTCAAGCCGGTGCGTGCCGGAAGTTGGGCCCAGCTTCCAGTGCACACCAACATATGAGAGATATGCTCGGCATCGGAGCGTGAGGGAGGCCCACAACTGGGAGAGCCGTGGCCCGGCAGCAACCAGAGGCCCGGTAGCCAGACGCAAAAGTTGTGCCCAACTTCCAGCACTGGCCGGCCGCTACCACCGCAGCCACCAGGCCCAGGACACTTGTCCCTGCTCTCCACCCCTGTTGGCGGCCTTGCCTATACTTACAAAAAATAAATGTTTCCTTTCTTTCTAACAGAGAAGACCATTTTACTGCTGTATTTACAGTAGCTATAATCACCCTTCCTTCCACTGCCGTGATAACAAAAAATGTAATAGGATTGTCAACTAATCATGCATTTTATTGATTTATTTTTCCTTGATCTTGTTTTTTTTATATTTATTGTTTTAAACATGAAAACATTGCAGTTAATCCAGAATTACATTATATACAAAGGATGTAGCATGCTTTAAATAGGTTCCCCATTCCATTGTAGATTTATAGTGCCACTTCCTACATTACTTCCTACCTATGCTTTATTAGCATATGTTAATGGCAGGTGTTGATGTTACAACCTGCTTAGATCTAATAACAATAGAATATTTAACTTCCTTCCATCTCATTTTCCCCTTGTGCTCCACTCCTTTCTCACTTCATCCCTTCTCTAATTTATTCCCCTTAAATACAAATCTATTGGCCTGTCTACAGGTGATTCAGAGCCACAGTCATGCTGCCCTTAAAATGTGAGGTTACCATGGTAGCAAATAATGCCAGTGAACCAATAAAAAGAAATGTGCACAAAGCGCACCAGGGATTAGTGTTTAAGCTCATGAATAGAGTATGATAATAAAATCCAATTTAGTCAAAAATGTGGAAATTTAAAACAGTCAATTTATTAAAAATCCAAACAGTAATTTTATATAAGAGGTCAAATGACCACAATTAGAGAACACGTCACTGGGAAGGTGTAGCAGCCCCTCTACCAAATAGGAGCTCCCTCCCACAGACAAAACAGAACAAAAAAGAACAAGTAAAACAAATATCAAATGCACATATAACAGTTACGTCAGTCCCCGCCTCCCTGCTCCAGTCAGCAAGCGTGTCAGGTGACCTCTCAACCTCAATGCGTTTCGGAACTGCGTCCTTCGTCAGGAGGTTACGAGAGGTCACCTGACACGCTTAGTGGCTGGCTGGAGCAGGGAGGTGGGGTAGTTCGGGCGGAGGAGTCATCAACGTATGCGGATGCAGTCCGGACTGATCATCAGAGTCTGCAAACGATAACCTGCCCGTTCTGCCTTGGTTCTTGCCCGTTTCCCTCAGTGCAGTTTTTCTTGTCTTAGTCGCTACGTTTGCATTGTACCTAGGTGCTAACTGTGGGACTGACTTAACTGTTATTTGTGCATATGTGTATTTTATATTTATTTTACTTGTTCTATTTCTGTTTTGTCTGTGGGAGGGAGGGAGTTCCTATTTGGTAGAGGGGCTGCTACACCTTCCCAGTGGTGTGTTCTCTAATTGTTGTCATTGGACCTCATATATAAATTGACTGGATTTTTAATAAATGTACTGTTTTAAATTTCCAAATGTTTGACTAAATTGGATTTTATTATCTTACTCTATTTATGAGCTTAAACACCAATCCCTGGTGCGCTTTGTGCACATTTGTGTCTTTTGTCTGTCGAAGACTCCCTGTATTGGGAAGTCTCTAATATAGGAGCGTTTGGTGAGGAGCTCCCCACAGACACGGCTGCAAGGGGATTTTGGTGTAATATGAAAAGTCAACTGATAGCGCGAGCGCGGAATCCTTTCTGTATTAGAAACAATAAACAGGTTAAAATCTCAACAAAAAACTAAAGTTAAAAAATAAATTAAAACAAAGAAAAACATCAGCACAATTTAAACTAAGATTTTGCAATAACTTCATTTTATATTTGTAGGTTACTGCCGCCTTAACCCTCACCTAGTCAGAGCTCTGAGTTATTGCATCCAATACAGTACATATCATAGCATAGAAGTATTGAATATCTATCACTTCGTCTAATAAACTTCAAGGATAAAAGTAGAACAATGGTGCCATTAGTGGAATGTACAGCAACAGAATCACAGTTTCTGGATCATTACAAATAATACATTTATGTTAACTTATACATGCCAAATTAGGTGTTTTGGTTTATCCGACATGCAGATGTAGCAGACTTTATTGCTCCCGCTGAAAACATATGACTTTATAACACAGAATATCAGAGTTTCCATAAAATTCAATGGCAGTGATACCACAGAATATCCCATCATAACGTGCCAGCGCGAGCAATAACCATGCTATGTGGGTAAAAGAATGGGCTACATATCAGCACACATTACTTTGTTGTGCAGGTTAGAAACTGACAAATACGGTATGTACTTTTTTTTTATATCTGTACTGAAAAGAATGCAACATTGTACGTTTTTGACACGGTGTACAATGACCACATTTGTAATTGGCAAAGCCCACTTGGGAGTGAAATGCGCCCTGGGGCATGAGCAATGAAGCTATGTCACATGGTTTCGAATGACATTAGATGTCACGGGGGCTGGGTTAGTTAGCGGAGAGCGCTATGCACCGCGAGCGCTACAATTATCAATACAAAACATTACTTTCTTGGCACAAGTTCAACTACTCTACTAACAGCAGGAGAGTTATGTAGCCAGCTGCAAAAGGTTACTTTGCTGGAACAAATTCAAACTAAACATAGCAAATAAAAATATCACTTGTGAGAACATTCACATATTTCAAACAGGTCTACAAGCCGGCTTTTTCACATTATCTCTTTGCATACAGTGCTTTCCACCCAGCCAGGGATTCTGGGAAGTGACGTGCATATGAGCCCACAGTGTCACCTTTTACTTCATGTCCATTTTAAGTAATACAAAATAAGCCTATGTCTGATATATTACACAGCTTTGCAGCACAGCCTTGGTTAAAGAACTGCATAGCCAGGGCCTGTGCAACCAGCAGGCGACCTAGACGGTCTCCTAGGGTGACATATTTTGGGGGGAAGCAGAGGTATTGTGTTAAAAATGGAGGGGGTGGTAAAAACTGGGCGGTGTAAAAACGAAGGAGAGGAAAGTGTAAAAACAAAGGGAGGTATAAAAATGAGGTAAGAAGTGGATGAAGGGTGGAGGGGGGGTCAAAGAGGGGGGTAACGGGTGGGGGGGGAGGTGGGGGGAGAGAGAAAGGGGTGGTGGTGGAGGGAGAGGGGTAAATAGGGGGGAGGGAGAGACGGCTGGATGGAGAGGGGGAAAGACAAGGGGGGAGAGTGGGGTGGGGGAGAGAGTATGGGGGTGAGAGAGGGAGACGGTGGGAGAGATATGGGGAGAGGGGGAAAGATGGGGTGGGAGGGAGAGGGGATGGGGGAGAAAGAGGGTGTGGTAGTGAGAGAGGTGGGAGTGAGGGGGGACAGGGGTGGGAGGGAGTAAAAGGGTGGGGGAGGAGAGTGTGGTGAAGGGGAGTGAGGGGGAGTGAGACTGGTGGGAGGGAGTAAGCAGTGGGTGGTTAGTGATAGCAGTGGGGGCAGAGGGGGAGTAAGAGGAGTGGGGTGGGATGAGTGAGAGAGGGGTGTGTGGGAGTGGTAGAGCTTGTGATGAGGGGAGCATGTGAGGGAGAAGCTAGTGAGGGGAGAATATGGGGTAAAAGCTGAAGATAAGATGAGCATATGGGGAGAAGTTGGCGAGGCGGTGAACATTGGGAGAGAAGCTGGCGTGGAAAGGAGCATGTGGGGAAGAAGCTGGCAAGGAGTGGAGCATGTGGGGGAGGGGAGCATGTGGAGAAGAAGCTGGCAAGGAGGGGAGCATGTGGGGGAGAAGCTGGTGAGGAGGGACAGTCCAACCACTAGGTGGCCTATGGTGGCACATTTTGAGGAGTGGTGGAGGTTAGATGGGTGATGGTGGTAGCATGACTCACGGGAGGCCAGGGCCGAGCAGTCGTAGAGCGGAAGAGGGCGGTGGCATCTTTGGCAAAGGAAGCCCCAGTGCTCAGACCTCAGCGACCTGCAAGAAAGTGAGAACTTCCAGTGCCAGGAAGACCTCCACTGTGAGGTGAGGATGAAGAGGAGTTGAGGAGGATGAGAGAGGAAGAGAGGGGTGCGAGGATGAAATACCGAATACCCTTGCACACCAGCCTTGTGCATAGCCATAAAAACCAACTCACAAACAGCTGTTTCAACCTTTTTTTAGTATCTGGCTTTGCAATGTAACGTTGCAATACTGTAGGTCTTAACCACACGTTATAGAAATTATGGTGGGTTAGAAAGTTACAAAAACCCTCAACCGTACACGTCTCAGACAGATCTGCAACCCTGAGTTTCACCATTATTTCTTAGTATACTGTACAGTGGTTCCCCTGCACTCTGGGAAATGACATGCAAATGAAAACTATGCGCTGTCTTTCAACTCTGTTGAACAAGAAAAAAACAAGACTGGGTAATTAGTCTGATACAACTGTTCCCAAATTATACCTGGGAATACGTTTCTTAGAACAGCAAATATTTTTTACATACAAGCTAATGTTTATAGTTAGACGATCTAAGAGTGTGAATGTCTGAAGGCTAATTCTGTGAGGCTTCTTAGTAGCAATTATTTATAATTAAGACATTCAACATGTGATTGATTTAGGCATATTTTATGCAGGTATCAACCTCAGCCTATTGATATATTAATGACTATTACCTCCCTCTTCTCTTCCTTCCCTTCCCACTTGTAGAATTGCTGTTGTTTATTATCGAATATGGTTATTTTGTATTGTGAAAAAAAACACAATTTTACTTAGATCAATTAAAAGTTATATTTTAATTAGGCCACTCACACTTGACTTGCACATTTTGCAAAATAGACATTCTGAGTGCACATTGTCAAAGAGTATGTTTTTTCAGTCCTTTTTCTAATTTGCCATTGCTATATAACCTAAATGTAACACCTGTCTATGTAGCCGTCTTAATATCATTGTAAAACAAATATATATTCATTGCGCTTCTCCGTGTAAGGAGCATGCTGCTGGTGAAAGGATTGGCCATACATATGTGCAAAAACAGAAAGTGAATCCCTGTGCTTCTCCCAATGGGATAGGAATAAATGGGGAAACAAATATACATAGTGCAAACTAAATCTGTAAGACAAAGGAGACTTTTGGTTACATCCTTTGATCAAATAATGCAAAACCTGCTAACCAATGTCAAGGTAAGGCCGGGCCATAGAGGTGTGGGGAGAGCGGAGGCGCACTAACGCTGAGGCTCGCCTGCATCAGTCAGCGCGATTGCACAGACTGGCAGGCGAGCCAGCGTGCGCGAAGGGAGCCGGGGGGAAGTGGTTGGAGGCGGGGTCAGTGCGTCGCTGGGCCAATCGCCCGCGACGCACTGACGTCAATGTCACGGCGCCGACGTCACGGCGCCGTGACGTTGACGCTGGTGGGCTGCGATTGGAGGTTTTCAGCCGACAGCGCGCTGAAAAACAGCTTGGCGCTCGGCTGAAACCTCCAACTCGTCAGCACGCCTGCGGACGCTCGCGTGAGCCCCCTCTCAAGGCATCCTCATTGAGGATGCAGGGGCTCAGCGCGGAGCGTCCGCACGCCTCAGCACGGCCTGTCCATCTATGGACACGGCCTAAGTCTCAGTAGCAGGTCCCTATGCTAAATGCATACACATGTACAGTAATGTGAAATATACCCTGAAGGGGTAATTTAATATCCTTAAGCAGTTACACCTTCACTATTGTATTCACATTTGTAGTTACCCTTAAAAAACTTATGTAGCCAAGCAGATGAAACCATGAATAATTGGGACATGAACATAATATGGCTTAAAAGTCATAGATACAAGTACGGTAAACCTTGGAGGTGACTGAATAATAGTATTTTAAACATGCTGTAATTTTAATTAGTTTAGTAAGTGCTAAAAAAATGTGTGTGGTCTGATTCTTTATCTTTTAATAACTTTACAGTCCAACATTTCAACAGTATTAGCAGTTTCATGCAATAATTAGGATGAATATATAAAAAATGTGTAGGTGATTCTGACAAACTGATTAGATGTACTGTCCGTACCAGAAACTCTCGTAATCCTTAAAAAATTGTCCTCTCCCTCCCCATCCCCCACCCACATAGGGAGTGTTATTGTGTTTTGCCGAAGATCATTGCAAATATTGTATGTACACACGTATTGTAATACTGTGAAAACTAATAAAATGTAAGTTACAAAAAAAAAAATCGTCCTGAAATATTATGCTTTAAATTAGGTGGATATAAATAATTATAATTTAACCCCTTCCTGCCACCTCTGTGGCCACAGATCCCCAGGTACTAGCAATCACACAAGTCCTCACGCGATCGCTTTATGCTTCCGGTATAGTGAAGGCGAGGTAGAGGGCCCAGACCTTCTGTTTAATTCACAGTCTGCATTACTGTAAACCACTGATTGAACACCCCTTTACTATCCCGTGACGTATCGATTCCACACAAAATTTCCTATTCAAGTCAGTGGGAGTCTCTGATAAACTGGAACAAACCCATTAAAAATAAAATTAATTAATATTTAACTCCAAATTACACTGCACCCGGGCCATTATACAAGTAAGAAACTTGAGAAGCCACTTGAGCAGGTACAGTAAGCTATCTGTAGTGAGTTGGAACATGAGATGAAACATGATGAATCCAAACACCTAGCAATCATTGTAAAGCATCATGAAGACATGACGCTGTAAAAAGATGATTATACTGTATGAATACACACCAGTGGCACATGTACTGAGTGCTGATGACATGTTTGTGTATTGTATTTGTAACCACAAGGATCATCAGTATGTGAAATATTTCATTGAATAATAGGCCACGTTTGTTTGTGAGCACGGGGCATTTTATGTGGCATACTGTATTGGGTAACTATGTAAGAGGATAGATGCTTGTGGTGCACTTCTGCTGATATAAACAATTATTACAATTCTAATTAAGAGGTATATTTTTAAAAGCATACCACCACTACTTTTAGTCAAACCAGGGGAAATCCATCCTAGGACCAAAGTGTATTAAAGGAGCAAACCAAGCGTCCTTCCCACCATTTTTTTAATACAGGTTTGAAGCAGGTTTGAAATGAATGGGGTTCGTCTCTGGAGTCCCCAGGCTTCAATTTTGTTAATTAAAAACAAATGGGAAAAATATACTTGGATTGCCTATTTAATAGTTACAGTTACATATTTTAAGGAGTTACAGATGGGTGACGGATGCATTTTTTTATTTACTATTTTTTTTACCAAAAGCGGACAGTGATGAGTAATTTTAAATATAATGTTAAAGTTAGTTTGTAAACATGGTGAGCCGAGATATTGGAGGAGGTTGATTTCTTGACTATTCCCTTTTTTGTGATGTCTGTATGTGTTCAAAAAGAGTTTGAAAGGGCAACCCCACCCTCTCACCTTATCTTTATTGACTCCGACAAGGGCAGTGTAAACCAGGTAAACAAAACGTGTCGCTTACAAACATTATCCCATTTAAAGTCTTGAAAAAAAAATGAATTTGGAATTAATTTGCACCGAAACAAAACGAGAGATATTTGCTTTTAAACAGAAATCTGTTAAAGGAAATCAGATAAATTGTTAAATTATTTAAAAAACATTGTTTTTTTTTGCTGGCTACAGTATGTGGTATTGTACCTTCAATAACAGGAAAATGTCATGGAAGAAAATGTTTGAACACCTTACTATGTAAACATTAAAGCAGCAATCCTGCCCATTTTGCATTTTATTCGTGACATTGAAGCGGAGCTGCGCGGTGCTATTTTAGATCTAGGAAACCCCAATTTTCTGTAACTGTCTCATACGCCCATAATATATATTTTCTTTAACTGTGCACGCAATGTCTTGTATATAATGTATACCCTGTTCATTTATGTAACTGTACTTGCAACCATGTATTATTTGTATTAACTCTGTGCCCAGGACATACTTGAAAACGAGAGGTAACTCTCAATGTATTACTTCCTGGTAAAATATTTTATAAATAAATAATAGTTCTCAAGAGACACCGTTTTTGGTGCAGGTTAACTTCCTGAAATTTAAAAGATGGCGTCTGCAGTCCTCCAATAATAAGCCGCCACATCATCCACTGCGGCTTCCTATTGCCCCGCGGGACCCTCTGGATTTGCCTGCTATTTTGAGTTTCAAACTGCCAGATTTACCAAGACAAATGCGTTGCATGAAAATTCATTTAGATGTCAAATCTGCAACATGACATTATGATTGATGTCATTTGTACAGACTGCATCCAGCCCACCTCATATACAGGTTTAGTGCGACTCATTATTTGAAGTCTCACGGCTACTGTTTCTTTGGTTCTTATTCAATATGCTGTAAAGTCCCTACCCAGTGCTGGAAAATACTTCATATCCTTCAAAATGAATGGGACAAACATCTTATCCATCATAGGGAAGTGCCTTCCTAGCATGATTACTAAGGGCTGTGAGATTTCAGCTTAAGGAACATGGAGGCCTGCTACAAATGTAAATGTCATTTTTGCTCCTTCCTCAGTTAAACAGAGTATATTTCCAATGATGCAACCACAATGGCAATGAAAGTGTAATAAATGGTAGTCATGAATAAAATTATATATTGTAACTAATCATTGATGGTAAAGTTATCCATTCGCTCTGCTTTCATAGAATCCACAGGAAGTGACAATGCCCATAACATACCTAATCGTTATGTATTACATCATGTTAATGTTATATTGATTGTTTGATAATTGAACGCGATTTAGTCATTATGTTTATGGGGGGGGGGAGAAGAGTTTGGAAGTGTAGATATTATGAGACCATAAAAGGTAGATATCAATCACTAACCGTTGCATGGATATTTTTTCCTGGTATGCAGGAATACATCTTTGAACAATTGCTACAAGTATACATCTCAAAGTAAGACCGGTTTTCTGTACGAAGTACAATGTTTGAGGCATTGTTTACCCCCTTCTAGGTAATCAGGTATAAATATAAAATGTGAGATGGAGAAAGATTTTCTTGCCTGAACAATTGCTTCACCTATGAATGAATAAGTGACTAGTCTTACAAAACACCTCATTTGATTTTAACAAAAGCACATTTCCTCACATAATATAGCACTTACGGTATGCACTTATGAGCCAATTTGCACCTATGACGTTTCAGTGATTTCTCTCATTGTACTGTATGCCTAAATGAAACGTGCACTTTCCACACAAGTTGTGAGAAATAATTATATATTGTATGTATTTATCTGAAGTAACTCATGAGTGTGTTTAACACTATGGCCCTTATTCCATAAAGTGCCATAGCACTGATCCAGCACTACTTCACAGAAACATTGGCTGATCATACTGTACTTTTTACTGAAGACTATGGGACATCAGATGACATACCCACTGTTACAAAGAGCGGATTTACATGCCATGGCAAAGCATTATTACAAGAAGATGCCGCCGGAGATGAGGAACTGGAGAAGAAGGAAAGAGAAGCCGTGTACCGGCGTGTACCCAAGTATATAATTAAAGTACAAGGTTTAAATCAGCCATACACCTCAATTAATAGCTGAATGCGTGCATGTGTGAACTATAAATAGTGACATAACTCACACTGACAGTGATGTGTCTGCATGCGATACGATTGTGGAATGAGGTATGGGTGTGTGTCTGCAGGTTTGCCAACCTACAGAATGTACAGCAAGCGCTTGTTTTGTTTTTACAGCCAGGATTTAGCAGTTTGTTGATGCACATGGAAGAGGAAAACAAACACTCAGAGTACAAAACAAATGCCAAAACTTTAGTTAGACGAACCTGTAAAGAAGTTTCTCCCAGTATGTTTAAATATATATAAATAAATAACACACAAAACATTTTTGAACAAAAGGCACAAAATCAAACTTTTCTGTATATATGATCATCTCCCCCCTCAATTTGTTTCAAATATATTATCTGACTTGGGAAGTCCACTGGGAATGAACCACACTACTATGTGCTGGGAGCACCGATTCCTGAGATATCCCAATTTGAATTTCTAATAATTTAAAAGATGGTCACCAGGGACACCAATGTATGTGATGGTGACATCAATGACTGTGATGTTATCTCCAAATGACGTTACAGCTTTCTATTGGCCACCAGAGTGAAGCTAAATACACAGTACATCCATTGTTTCAGTAAACCTTCAAATGAAATCATAAACAAACCAAAAATATATAACCATTGGGAGGGAGGGTAAGAGGGGGGGTACCTTCCTTCATATTGCATAGCCCTTTATTTTGCTTAGGTCATGAGGTCTCTCGCCCTGTGCGGTCCGATTCGTACCCATTTGTTGGTCCTATCAACCCAATTCTGAGCCCGGATGTTCTACCCATCGTCAAACTATTGCTATCATAGTGAAATCGTGACAGTATTCACCCCTGGGATTTCTGTCATGGTAGTCAGACATTTTGGAATTTAACACCAGTGTCATTAACCAAACTTGTTAATTTTTCCATCTGGCAAACAAACCAAATTCTGTTCCGGATCTTAGGAATTGTTGGAATTTCTTTTTGTTTCCATAATGCTGCGATCGCGCATCTCGTTACAAAATGAGCAACTAATCTACTCTCCACTCTGGCCACACATGGCGTTGGTCTGTTCAGAAGGAACAGCCACGGGTCCATCGGAATAGTGAGGCCCAAAAGCCTCTGAAACCAAACCTTAATTTTCTCCCATAGAGGTGCAATTTTAGGGCAGGACGACAGCATATGTGACAGATCGGCTGATTCCCCACATTGTTTCGGGCACAACGGTGAGTATCCTGGGACAAATTGGATAATTTTAGTGTGGCGAGACACCATCTCATTAACACTTTATATGCGTTCTCCTTTAACGTGGAGCAAATTGAGCTTTTGGCTGCAGCAGTAAAGATCTCCTCCCAGTCTTCACCTTTGAGTACTTCTCCCAGGTCCGATGCCCATTGGGACATATAACAACTTTTGTGCGTAATCAGGGCCAGAACAGGTTACTTCTTTATACATTTGCGATGCGAGTCCACGTATGTCTGTTTCCAATAAACAGAGCTTTTCACAATTTGTCACTGGGGGATGAGAACTATGTTTGTTATAAAATGCTCTGATCTGGAGGTATCTAAAGAATTCCAAATGAGGGATGTCTTTTTCAGACCTAATTTGTTCAAATATTGTTATTCCCCTCCAAAACGCTAAGTCTGGTGAAACTCTTCTGCTTCCAAATTGCAAAATCCATGCTCTTCATACCCAGAGCAAAATCAGGATTATCCCAAAAGTGGGTCGTTAATGAATGTCTGGTGGTCAGCGAACATCTACATTTAGAGTCCCCCCAAATTGCAGAAGAATTGGTCATTGAGGATAGCGGTTCTTTAATAGACTTAAGTATCAATTGTGGAGACCAAATTAGGTTGTTTAGCTCTAAGGATGAGTCCACGATGCCACTGAGCGCGCTTGGCGTGTTTACTTCAGTGAATGTGAATCTGCATGGCCACACTCACGCAGCGTGCGTGCTCGGGCACGTACACTCTCCCAAGTGCAGCGTTTGGGGAGACAAAGAAAATTGATTTTGAAGTGCGCTCATCAGCAGTCAAAACACACAGCCACACACACAAATAGCCACGATCCCCGCTTGAAAAATTATGCAGGACAGCCTACGCTCAAGCTTGGAGAGTTGGTGACATCACCGCTCTCAAGCATGAGCGTGCTCAGCAGCAGCGTGGCCACAGCCTAAGGGAGAACAAACCTCCCTCTCCAGTACCACCCACCTCTTTAGGTTGTGGTCAATCTGCCATTGAGAGATTTGACATAATTGGGCTGCTTTATAGTAGGATAACAGGCAAAGTACCGCCAGCCCCCGTTAGCGTTGGACTCATTAGAATTTTTCTTTTTTACTCTCGGTCTTTTGTGTCCCCAAATAAACTTAAAGATTAGAGACTGAAGAGAGAGTATGTCCTTAAGTTTCAGCGACACCGGAATGGTCTGGAATAAGTACAGAATACGCAGAAGTAGATTCATTTTGATACAATATTTCATAGATTGGCAAAATCTATTGTATGTGGGCCATATTCTGATGTCTTCTCTCAGTTTGTAAAAGTTTGGCGAAATTCGCCTTGTAGAGGGTGTTATAGTTTTGGTATGTATACCCAAATATTTCATATCGTGGTGTTGCCACTTGAAATTAAAATTGATGGCTATTAGTTTCTCCATCTCCTTTGGTACCTTTATGTTAGGGCTTCTGATTTTGCTTGATGGATTTTAAAGCCTAATATTTTATTAAATTTCCCTATGAGATTAAACAAATTTGGCAGTGAGGTAAGAGGCCTTGACAGAGTCAGAAAGATGTCGTCCGCATAGAGAGCTACTTTGTGTATTTGTTCATTCATTTATATTCCCGAAAAATCCAGGTTGTTTCGAATCTGTGCTGCCAGGGGTTCCATGCTTAGGGCAAACATCACGGGTGAGAGTGGACAACCCTGTCTCGTATCACATTTAATTTTGAAGAGATCGGAACAGACGCCCTGATGCATCACTCTTCCTGACTAATTAGAATACAGTGCCGAGATTGCTTTTAAAATTCTACCCTCAAAACCAAATGCTCCAAGCGTGACATTTAGGTATGGCCAGTATGGCCAGTCTATCCAGTCAAAAGCTTTTTCTGCATCTAGACTTAACACCATAATTTGCATCTTTTTTGTATTGGCTATTTCTATCAGATCTTACCGTGCACGAAAAAATTGGAACAACCTACCGGAGACTCTCACAGCTGCCACCAGTTTAAGAGCTTTCAAAACTAAGGCTGTCTCACATTTTAATCTGGTCTGTAACAGTTACATGCACCTATAATATATATTTTCTTTAACTGTGCATGCAATATCTTGTATATAATGTATACCCTGTTCACTTATGTAACCATGTATTATTTGTCTTAACTCTATGCCCAGGACATACTTGAAAACGAGAGGTAACTATGTATTCATTCCTGGTAAAATATTTTATAAATAAATAAAATAAATAAATAATTTGTCAAGTATTATCAGCTGCTTGCCTATCTTTAATTAATCCGACTTGATCTGGGTGTATCAGTCTAGGAAGGATATGACAATCTATTGGCCAGCATTTGAGAGTAAATTTTGATGTCCGAATTTATTAGGGATATCGGCCTATAACATTTACAGTCTGTTGGGTCTTTTCCCTGTTTGTATATTAGAGATATAGACGCTTGGAGCATGTGTTCCAGGAATAAAGCACTTGCCAGCACTGCATTGAACATGCGGAGAAGGTGGGGGGCCAACAGTTTGACAATTTTTTTTTATAATATAAATTGGAGAACCAATCTGGACCAATGCCTTAGATGGTTTCAGTTGTTTGATTACCTGTACCAACTCACCCATTGTGAAATCCTTTATCAAACCTTCTCTTTCTACCCCGTTCAATCTAGGCAGGTTTGAGTCTGCAAAGAAGTCCTTAAGGGCCTGATTTGTGTTTCCATTACGTGACCTTTTCTCCATTATAGACATTTTCGTAGAACTCCTTAACTTCCTCTACAATTAGTTAAGGATTTGATGTCATGTCCCCCGATTTTAGTCTAATAGCCTGTATGTTGAAATTTGATTGTCTGTTCCTGATTTTATTTGCGAGCAAAGTATCTGTCTTGTTTGCTTTCTAAAAAAAAAAATCCTCTTTGACCAAGTCAGTGAATTGCCAGCATGGGAGGTCAGGAGCATATTTCATTCAATTCTAACATCTTTCAATTCTTTAAGATTTCCGCCCTGCCATCCTGCTTGTGTCTGGCAGACAGCTCCTCTAATTTTGATTGTAATTTGACTATTTTTGCATTTCTCTCTCTTTTCCTTCCTCTGGCAATGCTAATAAGAGAGCATCTAAGGTTACCTTGTCTGCTTACCATAAAGTTGTTTGGGACTGAACGCTATCTTTATTTATTCTAAAAAAAATTGATCTCTCTCATTGCGGACTGTCTGAATGACATGGAATTTTTATGATTTATTCATTTAGTTTCCAATTTGCTCCGGGTCTGTCTAGGTTAATTTGAGAGCACCTTAACTCAATTGGTGCATGATCTGACCATGAAATATCATGGATCCCAGCGTGGGAGATCTTCGGGACCAGTCTGCTTGATATAAAGAATTAATCAATTCTGCTATAACTTGAATGAGGGCGTGAAAAGAATGTATAATCTCTTTCATTGGGATGAAGTTCTCTCCATGTCTATCAAGTGGTTTTCTTAAGCCTTTAAGAAGAGTAGCTGTTCTTTTATTTCTATTATCTTTGTGTTGGACCAATCTATCCATTTTCGGATCCAATGCCATATTAAAGTCGCCCGCTAGAATTATATACAGGCATACACCGCTTTAAGTACACTCACTTTAAGTACACTCGCGAGTAAGTACATATCGCCCAATAGGCAAACGGCAGCTCACGCATGCGCCTGTCAGCACTTCCTGAACAGCAATACCGGCTTCCTACCTGTACTGAAGCTGTGCGCAAGCGGGGAGACTATAGAGCCTGTTACACATGAGTTATTTACCAAGCTGTGCCAAGATCTCTTCCAGCCCACAAGACACATTATGGCTCATTCAAGAGAATAGGCACTAAGCTAAAGTGTCTCCCAGATCCAGTAGATTTCGTATGGAATAGCACTGTTTAGTAAATATGGGCCACTGTCCTTACACGTTATACTGTATACTTGGTTTGTTTAGACAACAGATTTAACTGAACTTACTGTATTAGTATTAAAGGCCACTCTAGTACTATATGGTCCTGCTATACAGGCATACCCCGGTTTAAGGACACTCACTTTAAGTACACTCGCGAGTAAGTACATATCGCTCAATAGGAAAACGGCAGCTCGCGCATGCGCCTGTCAGCACGTCCTGAACAGCAATACCGACTCCCTACCTGTACCGAAGCTGTGCGCAAGCGGGGAGACTATAGAGCCTGTTACAAATGCGTTATTTACATCAGTTATGCACGTATATGACGATAGCAGTACAGTACATGCATCGGTAAGTGGGGGAAAGGGAGTGCTTCACTTTAAGTACATTTTCGCTTTACATACATGCTCCGGTCCCATTGCGTACGTTAATGCGGGGTATGCCTGTATCAATTTGTAAAAATTTTTAGATTAAAAAAAGTTGAGAAAAAAGTGGGGTCCTGCTCACATGGGGCAAATATATAGGCTATCATTAGGCGTTGGCCTAGTTTGGTGCCTACCAATATCAGAAACCTGCCCTCTACAGTATCTCTCGACCTGTTCCAATATTGTGCATGAAATGGCTTGTATATAATGTATAGCCTGCTCATTTATGTAACTGTATTTGTAACCATGTATTATTTGTCTTAACTCTGTGCCCAGGACATACTTGAAAACAAGAGGTAACTCTCAATGTATTACTTCCTGGTAAAAGATTTTATAAATAAATAATAATATAAACGGGAATCTGTTGTGAAACAGGACCGCCACTCCCCTCTTTTTGCAACTGGCTGATGAAAGGAAACATTGCCTGAACGGCTTATCAAAATATTTAGGGATAGTTTGTGATGGTGAGGGGTAACCAGGCTCAAATAAAGATTTAAGCCCGTTTGGTTACCTCTGATCCATGTATTGGGGTTCCAGAGTGTCAGATCTTGAGCCCAGGGTTTGTACATGCATAACCTGTAATGATGCGGTAATAAAGTATTTGATGTGTTTTTACCTTTTCAGGAGTGCCAGCAAGCAGAGATTGCTGTGGTATGAGTTTCAAGGGTGGGGGGGGGGGGGGCAGGGGGGGTACGGAGATAGTGTTATCAGAAATTTACCAGATAGCCGGGGTCCAGTGTTGCTGGATACCCCAAAAATTTACCCAGGAATAATGAGTGATTCCTGGATACATGTAGGTACATTGTCCTGGCAATACCTCACCTTGAAAACGTGACACACCACTAGGAGTTCCTTGCTTCAGCACAGACAAGAAAGGTAAAAAGTGGTATAGGAATGTGAGGTGTCCCTGAAACAGTCGTGGGGTCCCTAGTTAATGGGGATATCTAGTAAATGCCCAGGTCACCCAGAACTGGTATAGGGGTTCTGAGGTGCTCCAACCACACACAAGGTTGTGAGGGGATTCTTAGAATCCATACTAAGTCTATGCAATAGTGTGTGGGGAATATGGCTAGTGAAAAATTAAGTGCAACTTTTTATTCTATTTCCCATACCAGAAAGACTTAGGTTTTTAAAGTGTATATTTTATTAACAAAGTGTGTTAAGTACATACAGTATATGCTTTGTGCACAGTAAATGAGCTGGGACTTTCAGAACCAATGTTCTAACAGGCCACTGGGGCTACCAACTTGGTGCCAGTGAGTCTGCCAGGACGTCGGAGATGAAACCCACAGAGGATGTCTGGGGTGTCAAGACCATTTGGGCCGGAAGGAAGAGCTCAAGTACCCATGTCCTGGGATGAATGGAAGTTCTCCGAATTTCCATTGGCCCCACCAGACTTGTTGAAGCCCAACCCAGCAAGTGGCTTTGATGGCAACCTGGCACATGCCCTTGGCAGATTCAGCACCCCCGGTTGCCCGGCTTCACAAGACCAGCATCGCTCTGATTGGCTGGTTCAGAAACTCCCATGCCTGGATTAGCTGCAGGTTTTTGTGAATGAAACTCAGAAGTACTATAAACCCCTGAGCCAATCAGATTTTCATATTCTAAGCACCAAGTCCAGCAAGTAAATTGAAGTCCTCTGGAGAGAGGGGAGCGGTGGCGTCTTGAATTGCAGGCTGATTTCAGTTCCAGGACATTTCAGGTTAGGACCCTGTCAGGGTACGCTTTGGATTTAGAAGCCCCTACACCTAGGAAAGTATAGTTTCACCCCCAAACCCTCAGTAAAGGTGTATTTTCTTATGTAGTTTGTGTAACTTTGTGTGTCTGCCTTTTCCTGTGAATAAATTTACAATTTATTTCATTTACCTGTTTTGCTAAATGTCTGATCCTGGTAATAAGGTGTAAATGCCTGGTCTCCTGTGAAACTTGTTTTACTAAAGTGAGTTTCCTGAAGTATAATATCAACAACATTTTTCCTCTTGTAGTCAGCTATTGCTTGCTTTCTTTTACCTGGACTGTTCAAGCCCTTCACATGATGTGACCTTATATTTATCAA
The DNA here is from genome assembly GCF_040206685.1 of Ascaphus truei. Lineage (NCBI taxonomy): Eukaryota > Metazoa > Chordata > Amphibia > Anura > Ascaphidae > Ascaphus > Ascaphus truei. The sequence goes on along the minus strand of NC_134483.1, from coordinate 311,785,561 downwards.
CATTTACTGTAAATTGTAAAGGCCAACCGCTTATGTACTCTGACCAGTATCTAAGACCGCACAGGGATCTCCCCGTCCAGCAGGGATGTGTGAATGTTTCGGTGGGAATATTGACTTTACGCGTGGAAAGGAAAGGGCAGACAAAATTTGGGGATAGGGAGGGGTAAAAGGAAAAAATAAATATATAAAACACTGAACGAATCAGATATGGTCAATTGTGACCCTGATTCATCTGCCCTTGGGAGTAACATCTCAACTGGACTTGTTAAAAAAAATAAGTCCAGGTATCTGGGCAACCCCAAATCCTAGGAACCCAAGGGCCTTGGTTGGCAACATGGTTTAGTCACGTCACCTAAAATAAGGCATATATGAACTACTGGGGCAGCTAAACTCCTCCTCCACCCCAGCATATCTGCATAAACATTAGATAACAGTAAAACAGCAAATTAAATTCCATACACACTAAACATCAGTGACTGAGTTCTTGGTGATGGAGGTGTTGTAGCCGGTAAACCCAATTAGCTTGATACTAATGATAATGACCACTAAACCTTGGACCGTTTACCTACTTATTTAGCTCTGTTTGGCACAGGTCTTAAAAAAAAAATATACACACACATGCACACATACATATATACACTTCTTTTAGTATAGGTACTTTCTTCTACATGCTTGCCTCACAAACTTCCAATGTGCCGCCTCAAATATAGCCTTCATTGTGTTTGGCAGACTTGATCCCCCAGGTTTGTTATATAGCAATATATACATTCATCGTATTACACTGGGTCCTGATTCGGGAGCCTATACTTTACTGCATACTTTTCCTGGCATTAAACTTCAGTGACCTTTATTCAACTGTCGGCAGTCAACATCCTTAGCAACAACTACCACATAGACCTCAAACCCATCGTGCACCCTTAACCATGCTAACACAATTTTTAACTTATCCAAACTAGCTTGGACTTAGAAATATACCTTAACAAAAGAAAGTGACTGTTAAAATGCAACTTTCTTTCCATATTTCTGCTACGCTGTTGAAATCCCCCTCATGTTCCCCTAGAGCCGCATTCTTATTCTATCTACACGTTCCTTCTGAGGTCCACCCTCTCTTTGGATGCCCTTGACCTCTGCTACTTATGTCTTCTTCCATTACTAAACTACACACTCAACCTCATCCCTTTCTATCTCAGCTCGCTATTACCTTCTCTGCTATCAATCATTACCCCCACTTATTACTCCCCGGCTGTCTTTCTTAGTGACCCCATATCTATTAACCTTCTGAAGCATCCTAAATAGTACCACAATGTCAGATCCATCTCTTATGGGCCAGTCTGTGTGAGACACACACTTTGTCAATTGTTCTGCTGCACTGTCTCCTTTCCTGCAGAGTTTATGGCACCAATTGTGTGATTCACCCCTGCAATTAGATATTGTGGATGCATAGGTGTTGTCCATTTTAGATTGGCATGGAGCCATGTCTCTGAGCATGGGGTGATCCCATGGCTTTCTCCACTGACTCCATCTCTGTAACAGAGTCCCCTGATCCTTGTAAACCCACCCCCCCCCCCCCACCCAGCTTCCACCACCCAAAGGAGCTGCCACACAACCTCCCTGCTGCTCTTTAGCCGAAACCTCCACATCGCTAAATCTGCCACTTAACATCAACCCCCCCCCCCCCCCCAAACCAAAACAAAAGTTCTCTCAGAGCTCCCCTTGCCGCATCTTTACGCTGGGAACTTCTTGATTGTAGTGGCCTCCATTCCACCTCCTGGTACATCTCTGTAGCTTGTGTGAACATCCTGCACCGGACCTCTTAATTCTGAAGGGAAGACCGGGATCCAAGATGGATGCAGACTGCAGTAGTACTGAGTCAAAAAAGTGCAATGTTACTTTAAAAATCTAAAACCTTCAAATGAACCAAGATGAAAATGTATGAAACTTTGTCCCTTTAGGGTCTTAGTTGCCTTCCATTAGCAAATGGTCTTTCCTGCTACATGTAAAGCTCCTCATTTCCTTTCAGGCTGGGTCGTGTGTGGGCCCCTCTTCAAATTTGGCTTCACGGTGAGTTAAATATGTTTTTAAACCTATTTCTCTAGGAAGGATTTGCCCTCTTCAAGGTTTTTCTTTGATAGAGCTTTACCATTCTTTATGTCCAACAGGCCAAACGGAAAAATCCCCCGGTAATGGACTACCCTATCCCGTATTATTTTGGTGACAGGATGCAGCTTTCTCCTCCTGCTCAGGGTTCAGGGGACATATCATGGAATACCTGCATTTTAATACCCTCAAATGCAATATGACTAATGTTTCTTGTGACTTGACAGAGGACATCTTTGGTACTGAAATAATGGATGTCTAGGGGGTTCTCCTGGTTGGGGCCTGTGCACAGGGCTTTATGGCACCTGTCAAGCTGAAGCTCTGCCTCTGTTTTATCTGGCAGCGTGTTGGTCAGTCATTTTGAGATATGATCTTCAGCTTCTGTAAAGACCTCCGGGACTCCCCTAATTCTAATATTGTTTCTTTTATCCCTGTTTTCCATGTCTTCTTGCCGGACAAGAAAAGATATCAGAGCATATTTGTGCTCTAGGAAACCGGTGCTCAAGAGTCACTCACAGATAAGAAAATAAGGCAGAAGTTCCGCTGTGTAGTAACAGAACACCCATCAATGGGTAATAGTACTCACGACTTTGCAAATGGGCTGCTGGAGAGGGGGGGGAGGGGCGTCTGGTATAGCAAATGATTGTTGCACGCCTTACATCAGGGAGTAATCCTCGACTGGCACATCTCTCACGGCACTGTTGATGTCGAGTGTGGTGTCCACGCCTCCCGCGTTGCTAAACTCAGCTCTGTAGCGGCTCTCACAGCTCCACGTCACAGCCAGAAGTATTCAGCGTCGGAACCCTCAGACCTCTCTGCCCAAGCTGCGTGATGTCATCTCAATGGATGAAGTAAAAGTATGGTGGCTTGTAGTTGCCAAATAAACACAGCATAGTGGATCCTCTGCTTGGCGTGCTCCCTGGTATCAGCATGCAGTATATGAACAACTCCCCAGCAGGACAGCCAGCTCAGACACCAAGGATTTCAGGTGGGTGGTAGTTTTGTGGAGAGACTTAATGGTAGAATCTAGCAGTTTTTCAATTTCGGCAGTCCTGCTTCCATTATTATTTATGTCCCTCCACAGTTCTGCCATCTCCACTTTAAAAAGAGATCTCCAAAGAACTCTTTTAGGTCACTCTTGGTCACCAGTTGCCCGTCTCTTTTATACCTCCTGCCCTCTACCGATTCTCCGAATCGGCGACCCACATGAGGCTGGGGCCGTGGATGCTCCCGTTCATGCCATATCAGCCTTTTGGAAGTAGTTGGACAAATTCTTTTTCTGGTACCGAGTGGTCATCCTGAAAAGTTCCGATGCCGGTATTTTGCTGCGTTAAGTGCTTATTTACGTTTTTACAGTTTTTTGTTTTTTTTTGCTTAAAATTGCCAGGGGTAAACGGAGCTCATGAATCAAGCCTCTATTCCCTTAGCCATTTTGCATGTGCCCAGTTTGAACATTTTTAATTAATTATAGTCAGTCTTATTCTCCATTTTTGCCAGTGGAGGTTATTCCGTTTTAATGAGGAACTTTAGTCCATATCGTCTCCTGGCTCGACTTATATCTTCTCCTCACCAAAAAAAATATATTTTTTTTTTAATTGTGCAAGTCCCCTTTAATTGTAAAAGATGGCATGTGTTTTTTTTTTTTGTTTTTACCAGCCACAGTCCGCACTTCTGAGCGGCAATGGATGCCTTTACTCACCACCAGGTGGTCCCAACTGATACCTTGGATCGGCCCGACATCCACTTATGTGCCTCCACAGATCCAGCAGCCCGCGTCTCCCTCCTACACGCACCACACGGGTAGCCAGGCACCAGGTCTCTCCCTGTACCAAAAGCTGCCCCCTCCACAGATCGGTGCACCACGCGTGAGGCCGCGAAAGAAGAGGTAAAAAAAGATGGCCGACACCTCCACGGCCTGAGTAGGCAGCACGTCATCAGGGACCCCCAGGTAGCTTGTGGGGAAGGGTGGGGGTGCCATGGGTGTGCCAAAATGATCCAGGACCTGTATTCTATTTCTTTGTTTTGGAACGTTTTCCCCTGTTTTGGGGGGTTTATATATAGTATTTTCAGCAGGGCCGAGCTGACATGCAGCTGCACTGCTCAGTGTCCTGACCACGCCCACCATTTTTTTAATGTAACCCTGCTTCCCCCATCCCCAATCTCATGTAGGGTACACTAGGGGAAATGCTACACTGGTTACTGGCTAAAGTGTGGTGCAAACCTGCTGGCAACATGGGGCCCTGAGTCTCCCGCGATGGTATGGGGGATATCAGGACAGGCTTCTGAGGTGAACATGAGTGGTACTTACAACAGCGCCTCCATCTCTTGCAGATCCCCACACTTGTAGGGAGGAACCTCTGCAGGAGAATCTCTCTCAGCTTCTCCCTGATAGATTCCAGTCTCAGGCGAGCACTATGTTGAATCATAGGAATACTTTATTGCATCAGTGCATGGCAGACTGCCCATCATACAGCAATGTGCTAAATAGCATATCAGCAGGCAGTCACCCAAAGGATGTCCCTGGACAACACTCCTAGTCGGGGCCCTAGAAGCTGTCTGTGCTCTTCTCTTACTCCCTGGTGGAGAAAAAGGAATAGTCTCCCACCTCTCCCAGAGGGAGGGCCACAAACCTGCCAGCTTGCTCGGGTAGACTATCCTTTCTCAAGAGGGGAGAGGAACTGATCAATTCAGGAAGTGCTATGCAGTAAGTAGTTCCAATAAGCACCACCCCTGTGTCGCTGTGATTGGACACAGAGCCTGATGACACGATCTTCACTGACTCACTGCACACCGTGTGTGGGGAAAACCCATGTTTACTCCTGGCAAACCTGCCCATACCAGGGATGATTACTGCCAGGAGGAGGATAGAACTATAGCCCCAAAACTACCCAGGGCTACACTTAATTTACATGTGATCATGTCACATGAATGCACACATAGAAAATCATAAAACAAGCATTTCAACACTCAGAATGTATTCATCTTACTTCTATTAAAAGAAACAACTACTTTATGCAAATCCTACATGTTATAAGTGGGAGTTCCTAGAGAGTTATTACTTGACAAGCGTACAAAATTACACTTTTTTTTTCCAAGACACTTCGACAACTAATTTTAAATTATACTGCAAGAGCAATCATTTTAATCATGTCCTTTTAGTGTTTACATACACTGGCGACACACTTTATTCGAGCTTGGCTAGTCCCACGAATTCGGGTATACCCGGGTGTATTGAGGTTTGTGACTGTTTTCTGCCCGAGTGCATTGAGTTATTTTCCAAGCAGGGATTGAAGCATTTTATTCCCGCTGGCTGCAATACTGCACAGTATATATATATATAAACTGCATTACAATTCATGAATTTATGCCATCTGGTAGACACGCGAAGCATTGCAGCCTATTAAATCCTAATCATTATCATTTAACAGATCAGCCGCCCATCAGCCAGGCATGAACCCAGGCTGGGAAGGCAAATGCAACGGGGCTTGTCAGAGGTTAGGAGCGGCACATTCCAGGTATCTGCCAGGTACATACCGGGTATTTGCTCGAATAAAGTGTGTCGGTGCAGTAAGTGCACCTAGTGTTTGGGCAAGCCACAGTAAACATTGACGCTCTCCTCCATTCTGACTGCAGGTTGCAACTTAATCCAGTGTCTTTTTGTTCTCCCAATTCTTGTTATCGTGGTTCTTAAAGCTTTGTATTCAAACTCTGGTTACCTTGATCACACGCAACCATACTTGCCAACTCAGGAGGAATGTCCTACAGACTCTCCCATTGCTGGGAGACCTCCCAGGCTCTCTTTGCATAAATAAAATTCCCCCAGAAAGAAAGTGTTTATACTTTTAATTATTAGATCCAGATGCTGGATTAAGGGAACAATACTGATGCAAAATGGGGCCTCGTCCTACTTTGCGAGCACTCTAAATCAGAAGGATAGTGAGGGTGGGGAGTGAGAGAGGGACAGAGAGGGGACATGACAGGGTCGCAAGAGAGGGGGAGGGGCTTGAAAGAGTAAAGAAACGGAGAGAAGGTATAAGGCCTCGTTCAGGGTGCCAGAGACAGAAGGTGGAGGGTGCTAGCGTTGAGGAGGCGGGGCTACAGACCTGAGGTTAGGGATGGGTGTTGCTCCTCTCACTACACTTTCTCGAATGATTTCATTGGCTGCCGAAGTACCAGTGACGCTGCTGCAGCTTGAAAAAACTATTTGGAGTTGTTTATGGAAACTGTCGCAGCGTCAACTCCGTACTTCGGAGACAATGAAAGCTGGTACCCTGACAACGCACGTAAGCGCGCGCGCACATCGCGAAGCCGGCACCCTGAACAAGGCCTAAGGAGTGGAACTAGTGGACACGATGTGTGCAGGGAGCGGGGGGGAGGAGTGGGGAGGCGGGGGCCTGGACTTGGTTCCCAATCTTTAAGGAACTGCAAATTATTAAAACATGTGTGACATGTTGAACTCAACCTTCTTAAAATACTGTGCATTTCCCCACCCAGAATCTTTATACACGCGGGAAAGCTGTGTGAAAAGGTTATATATCAAATAGAAAAGAGCCATCACAAGCAATACAATTTTTCCTTTCTTCCTTCTCTTTAAAAAATCCTTTTGAATACAACAAACAAATAAGCCAAGCAATAAAGCAGCAAAACATCATACAGTATGGTTTTTTTTTTTTTTAAATAAATCAGTTCTGTAGTATTAGTACCTAGTTTATTTTATTTTTTATTATTTAACTCTTAATGACATTTTTACTGAGTTTTAAAGCATCTTTTGATTTTTATAGCAGGTTCTAAACCACCTCCCAAGCAGTGCAAGATGAAATTAATGGACTTCAACTCCAGGGACACACTGCTTCAATCCCGTGTAAGAAAATAAAAATAAATGTAAAAAAAAAAACCCAAAAAACAATTGAATTGCCTTTTTAAAAGTCACGTGGCCATTTATATACTGCCATTTAGTAACATCTCTTTACCAAAGTGCACTTAATTTGTACTGCCATTATTACTACAATATTTTGTAGGCACTCAATTCCGTGAATCTGGCAATGGAAATATCTGATAAAATCCCAGAAAATGTTTCAGACTCATTTTGCAGACAATCCCGCAACTCTAGTCACATGGCAGGTGAACCTGGGCAAACATTAACCTTCTCTTTGCCAGCCCAGAAGACTTTGTGGATGCAGACAAAGTGATCGCTTGAAGTAGCAGGCAGCCCCACTGACGTGAACAGACTTAAACTTCCGTTTTCATCACTTGAGTGTGACATCCCCCCTAGAAAATAATGATGTTCATTGGACGTCATAAGTTGGGCCACCGACAGGGGGGGTGGGGGAGAACTGGGCCCGGCAGCTGCAGGGGGATGGAGCAGGCCGAGTGGCACTGGTAGTTTGGCACGACCTCTGGTGGGGCCAGCTGCCAGGCCCCCGCTGCAACCAGGCCCGGGATCGGACCAACATCTGCATCAGGCTGTGGGCCCTAGCTCTCCACCCATGTAGCAGGCCTCTCTCCTCTACTCTGGCTGGCCTCTTGTGTAGGCTTCGCCCTTGCGCCAGAAGTCAGACGGGCTGATCGGCACGGTACCGGATGGAGAGAAACCTGAGCTGCTGAAGCCTCTTCTTTGACCATAGAAGACGGCACAGGGAAGATTGCACATTCCCTCTCTTCCTCTCTCCACCCCCCATATAAAACCAGTGCTGGCCAAGTGGGAAGCCCTAGTAATGCTGCTATTGGATTTTCTTGTGACCACCAGTCATTTCTTTTAAATATTGCCCTCATTGTTCTTATTCTCAATTAGACAATGGTCCCTATTTGATATGCAGTAGAGCCACGTCCTCTTTGTCAGGGAAGATTAAAAACGTAATCATTAGAATAGTACTTAAAGCAGCAATCCCCAGACCTATCACTGTCACTGATTGTACGTGTGCCGCTGGCCTCTGACATAAATGGTCCCACAGACATCAATTAAGCCTCACTGATAAAAAAAAAAATCACAGATTTCACAAACAAAATGAAAAAAATGTTTCGCCAATAGGCATCTCCGAATCCCCCATACTCTAATTTTCTTTAAAGTTTTTCTTGCGAGTGTGTGTGGGGGGGTGGGGGGGTAGAACTAGTGTGGGGGGAGGGGGGTAGTGTGTGTATGTGGGGCGGAGGGGTAGTGTGTGTGTGTGTTGTGTGTGTGTGGTGTGTGGTGTGTGGTGTGTGGTGTGTGGTGTGTGGTGTGTGGTGTGTGGTGGGAAGGGGGTATTATATGTGTGTGTAAGAGAGGGAGTATTTGTGAATGGGGAGGGGTTTTTGTGTGGGGGGTATTGTGTGTGTGGGGGAGGGGTGTATTGTGTGTGGGGGGAGGGGGGTATTGTGTGTGGGGGGGGGGTATTGTGTGTGGGGGGGAGGGGGGTATTATGTGTGTGTGTAGGGGGAGAGAGGTTGGGGGGAGGTGGAGGTTTGGGGGACGGAGGTGGAGGTTTGGGAGGGGAGAGAGATGTAAGGGTGTGGGACATAGGGGTGTGAGAAAGGAGAGAGAGCGAGGGATCTCTCACGAGGTCAACCGACACTGGGGGTCGGGGGGGGGGGTCAGTGGAAACTTTAGTCCTGGGCCCCCGGGAAAGCTGTCGGCGGCCCTGGTCATAAGAGCCACTAGCGGTTAAAGCATTAAGAAGTAATATATCATTTGAGATTATTTATTAACTAATTAGTTAATGTAAGCCTGCTAAAAACTGATGCAAATACAAAATGCCAGTGAATGTACTTATAACTTTTTATCAGCTTACAAGTGACTGCAAAAAAAACAAAGGGGGGGTTTTGTATGCAACTTTGGTGGCCTTCCCGTAACACAACAATTAAGGACAGGATAGGAGGGTGTTACAGTAGATGTGTCTGCAAGGGGTCATGCTAAATGCATATGAGCTGTATAGTATCTCTTATCAAGGCAAACTTGAAAAAACACTACCACCAAGGGAAATAATTTGCCAGAAAACATGCAGGTTTAACTCAGTCAGTATACAGTATGTTTTTCTTTCATCTCAGATTTTGATTTACGTAGGCTAATCCCAATATAAAGTAGTCCATGTGAGCACAACTGGTTAATTTACAGTAGTTCCACATTCTTTTGTTTGTTTCACAATGCATCATGTGACAAATGTCCCCAGCACGCAAAGGTCAAATGCAAATAATGAATATATTGAATGAACATAGTGTAAGTTGATGCAACAAACAATTGCCCCTAGATAGGCTATGGAGAGTACAGCTCAACAAGCAGAACTATACAATATCAAAAATAGGGAGAGAGGAGGGGTGGAGGGAAAAGGGGGTGAAAATACAAAGGGAAAAAAGGGAGGGGGAGGAAAAAAAACTACGTGAAACAAGTGTAAAAGATTAAGTGATATATACAAGGGGGGCAACATTTCGGGGACTAAATCGCCCCTTCTTTATACCTGTGCCCACAAACCTTTTGAGTCTATGGTACTTCCCTTATGAACCTCCATCCAAAACCTCTCATGTATATCAAGTGTCATGGAACCGAAATACCCATTTCTGCCTTCTCTGTTTCACCCCCCCCCCCCCTTTCCTTGGCAGTTCTGCCTGCTAGCTGTATTTGGATGTTACTTTCCTTGCAGTTTCACTACCAGTGCAGATGGAATGGATACATTATGTTGCCTTTTTTCCTTCCAGTCTGTCACACCCCTGGTTGCCCTGGAAACATCTCCAGTCCTCCAAGTTAATGGGCTTTCCCATTCCCCCCTGTCCCTGCTGACAGTTAGTATGGCCTGACCCCTATCCCTGTGTCACAAGCAGTACCCACTGTCTTTTACTTCCTGACATTGGCAGAGTTAGTACATTCATGTTACACCCCTATGGCAAGGCCAATTCTTTTCACCTGCCCTTACTACAAAGCACCCACAGAGATACACCTTTCCAACACAAACATCTTATCCACAAGTGCCTGTTTTTATTGCTGCCTTCCTAAATAAAGTGAAGAAAATATACAGGACTTGTTGTGTTTTGGAAAGAGGACTGAGTTGAAGCTAGCTGGGTTCATTCATACCCCAGACATGACCCTGGATCTAGAATATCAAGTACTAGTATTTGAATATGCTAACGGCATGGACTTGATGCATTTAATGTAAAGAATGATAATATCCAAAATATGCCTGGAGACACACTTTCTTTATGCCCACGTTTTGCAGCAAGTTGATTTGAACGAATATTGTCCAATGGGTAATTAAAGAAAAGGCTGACTGTAAAAATTGTGCATAGAGTCTTGCATAACAAATACTAGGTTTCTAAGAGAAAATCTCCCATTCAAAGACACTAAACTTCTTATTAAACATTATGTTGTTGTATTGCCCATTACTGCTCCAGTTGTACAGCCAAAGAAATGGTCCCAATGTGTTACTAGTGAAATACAGCTTACTAAGTGGGACTGCTGCTTTAATATATTTGAAGCACTATGTACCCGAGGTTCCTAAATCACAGGGTAGAGAACAGCGGTCTAGGATGTTGCTGCAGCTGATCAGCCACAGGTATTTAGCCACCAATCAGCCGCAGGGTACAGCTAGCTCTCGAGCGTTTGACCACGAAGGTAAGTCCCTAACCTTAACCCCTTACCCCTAATTGGACACCGTCAAATCCTTACCCTAAAACCCCTAACTCCTTGCCCTAGACCCCAATCGGATCCCTCACACTAAAACCCCTAACCTGAACACGTTAATCCCGTACCCTAAAATGCCTAACTCCTGACTCAAACCCCTAAAATGAACCCCAAATACCAACACTAATCCCTGTAATCACTTGCCTTTGCAGTGAAATGGCCGGTGGCTAGCTATCCCCTACGGCTGATCAGTGGTGGCTAAATGTCTGCAGCTGATAGACTGTGGCAAGCGAGAAAATGGCACCACAGGTTCCTTTAACAGGCAAACAAGCTCTGTGCACAAGATGTGCATTCCACAGCAGTGGAATGAAGAATAACAGGATAGGAATCCGATTTCTCTTTAACAACCAGTCAAGTAACATGACTGCAGTGACTCACAGCTAACAATTAACGTATGTGTTTGCTTTTACTGACAAGGACACGTCTGTTTTATATGCACAGGGTAAAATGATCCAAAACTGTGTTTTAAAAAACTAATATGAGAAGAAAAGTATATAAAAAGATGTGATAAAATGGTCCTCGGGGAAAATACCATTGTCAACTTGAGTTTTTTGGAGGGAAGATTTTTCAACTAGAAAGCTATTTTCATTGTGAATAGAATCCAGAATAATTGAAGCCTACTCAACCCGTTTAATAATGTTTTGGTCCAAAAATTAGAACTAAAAAGCTTTGGTGGCACCACACCACAGCATAATGCAAACATAGCAATTGCTTATGGCACCTTTTGCAAGCCATCTAACTGTACCTATTTAGCAGGTACTGTATAATGTTTATGTCCCATACCTATTAAAATCAGATGTACCTATTGTACTACTTCTGTCTATCTGTGAGAGCTCCACTGCCTCTTTTTGGTTGATTCTCAGAACCTTCAGCTAATCACTGAAGCTTCAGAATCAGTGACTGATCTAATTAATGATTATCAGGTTATAGGCTAAGTTCTGCTAGAAAGCATTCCTTAGTACCAGAACAATAGTGGCACAATTAAAGGATATATGTTAAAGCAGCCGTCTGTGCTGCTTGATTTCGTTTGGGGATTGGGGGCTGGGGTGTATGTGTACATGAATCTACTGGCTGTAGGGGTTCCTGTAGAGCTCGAATATATTACTGCTGGCTTCAGAGAACCACCGGTTGCTGGGAAACTGATTAGTGGTTTCCTAGGAGAGCAATATGACCTCTGGGATCAGCTCCGCCTCTGGCAGCCACAACATTATCGGAAGAGGACATTGCTGCTTTCTATTGGTGACCCCAGCAGCCATATTTGTAGGGTTATTTTTTTTAAAAATTTTTAACCTGAACTACAGAAAATGAGTCAATCTTCTCACCAAGAGGCGTCCCTTGAGCAGGGAACATGAGGGTTGGGCCGGTAGCGTCCTCTCCAGGGGATACAAAATGTCAATTTAAATCTCCTGCATCACATGGACCAATAGGAAGCCAGAATGTCATACGTTGTGAACTCCTATTGGCACATGAGATGCGGGGTATTACAATACTGTACAAGGAAATACCTACACTTCCTTTCATGGTTTGCATCTCAGGATGTTGGTGGTCCCCTGAGGTAAAATGAATGCAGTTAAACTCCAGGGTACCCCTGCATCCAAATCGTGTAAAAAAAAAAATAGGGGAAGCAAAAGAGGGACCTGCTGCAGTAAAGTTTGCCTCGAATTACTGCACTGTTTTCTGCTCCACGGTATTCGTTTTCCATGTGTGTATGTAATCCGGATCATTCGCTATCACACATGGCACCCGCTACCGCTGGTGGTTAGTACGAGTTCCCCTCACTGTGGTTTTAAACCGGTTTTGCCATAAATCTGTTTAGTGGGATTATTCTTGATTTAATTTGGTTTTGTGTTATTGTGCTTCATAGAGGCTCCATAAATGGGAGTGGCCATGCATTTTTTTTTATGAATGTTGTATGTTTCATTTAGTGTGTTATTTTTAATGTATATGTGTATATGTGTATATGTGTATATGTGTATATGTGTATATGTGTATGTGTATGTGTATGTGTGTGTGTGTGTGTGTGTGTGTGTGTGTGTGTGTGTGTGTGTGTGTGTGTGTGTGTGTGTGTGTGTGTGTGTGTGTGTGTGAATATGTATATGTATATGTACATATACATATACATATACATATACATATTTATATTTATATGTATATATATATATATATACACACAGTGTTCGACAAACCTATACATTTGCTCGCCCCGGGCGAGTAAATATTGGCCCAAGCAGCACACGTTTGGTACTAGGTGGCGAGTAGATTTTTTTGGTGATTTGTCAACCACTGTATATACATATACATACATATATATACACACACACATACATACATATACAGCTAAACCCCGTTATAATGCGGGTCTCGGGGTCCACCCCGAGACCACCGCGTTACTAACGGGGTCGCGAGAAAAAAAAATGGCCGCCGCGCTTTAGCGCATATTCATCCCGCGGGACAGGAGATGGGAGCGGGCATGTCCCTCCGCTCCCCGCTTCCCCCTGTCACCGCGGGACAGGCCGCGGGGCAGGAGATGGGAGCGGGGATGTCTCTCCTGTCCCCGCTTCCCCCTGTCACCTCGGGACAGGCCGCGGGGCAGGAGATGGGAGCGGGGATGTCCCTCCTGTCCCCGCTTCCCCCTGTCACCTCGGGACAGGCCGCGGGGCAGGAGATGGGAGCGGGGATGTCCCTCCTGTCCCCGCTTCCCCCTGTCACCTCGGGACAGGCCGCGGGGCAGGAGATGGGAGCGGGGATGTCCCTCCTGTCCCCGCTTCCCCCTGTCACCTCGGGACAGGCCGCGGGGCAGGAGATGGGAGCGGGGATGTCCCTCCTGTCCCCGCTTCCCCCTGTCACCTCGGGACAGGCCGCGGGGCAGGAGATGGGAGCGGGGATGTCCCTCCTGTCCCCGCTTCCCCCTGTCACCTCGGGACAGGCCGCGGGGCAGGAGATGGGAGCGGGGATGTCCCTCCTGTCCCCGCTTCCCCCTGTCACCTCGGGACAGGCCGCGGGGCAGGAGATGGGAGCGGGGATGTCTCTCCTGTCCCCGCTTCCCCCTGTCACCTCGGGACAGGCCGCGGGGCAGGAGATGGGAGTGGGGATGTCCCCTCAGGTCGCCGCTTACCTCAGAACCATGCTGCCTGCATGGAGGTTGTAGCGGGGGGTTTCTTCTCCCCACCGCTGTCCCCGGTGCTCCCGCTGCCTGCGCGGGAGGAGGGGGGGGAGCGGGTGGTGGTGCTGGTCGCGGCCCGTCTGTGTAGAGTGAGAGAGTGTGTGTGTATGTATATATGGGAGAGAAAGTGTGTGTGTGTATATGGGTGTGTGAGTGTGGGTAAGTGTCTGAGTGTGTGTGTAAGTGTGTGTAAGTGTGTGTGAGTGTGTGTGAGTGTCTGTGAGTGTCTGTGAGTGTGTAAGTGTGTGTGAGTGTGTGTGAGTGTGTGTGAGTGTCTGTGAGTGTCTGTGAGTGTCTAAGTGTGTGTGAGTGTGTGTGAGTGTCTGAGTGTGTAAGTGTGTGTGAGTGTGTGTGAGTGTGTGTCTGTGAGTGTCTAAGTGTGTGTAAGTGTGTGTAAGTGTGTGTGAGTGTGTGTGAGTGTCTAAGTGTGTGTAAGTGTGTGTGTGTGTGTGTGTGTGTGTGAGTGTGTGTGAGTGTCTGTAAGTGTGCGTAAGTGTGCGTGAGTGTGCGTAAGTGTGTGTGAGTGTGCGTGAGTGTGGTCAGTGTGTGTGCAGTGTGTCAGTGTGAGCAATGAGCAGTGTGTGTGCAGTGTGCAGTGTGTGTGCAGTGTGGCAGTGAGCAATGAGCAGTGTGTGTGCAGTGAGTGTGTGCAGTGTGTCAGTGTGAGCAATGAGCAGTGTGTGTGCAGTGTGCAGTGTGTGTGCAGTGTGGCAGTGTGAGCAATGAGCAGTGTGTGTGCAGTGAGTGTGTGCAGTGTGCAAAAAAAAAAATGTAAAAAAATTTTTTTAAAAAAATTTTTTTTTTTTTTTTTTTTTTTTTTTAAAAAAAAACGGGAGCCACGGGAAAACCGCGTTATAACCGAATCGCGGTATAACGAGGCGCGTTATAACGGGGTTTAGCTGTATATATATATATATACACACACACACACGTCAGTTTATTCACCCAAAGATCAATGTTGCACTCCTCTACTTGGACCATCTTGATTGCTGCTTTATTTAATACATTACAAAAGAAGAGAAGTGGGAAATATTACAAACAGAAGAAGCAAGGAAGGAAACTGCACAAGTCTAAACAATGCTTTGTAAAGGACATGCCATGTCCTGATTACAGTACATTTTACAAAAACACAGTGACATCTGTTCTTACTGGGTATCTCTTGGTGTTGAACATTTGTAATCCTACACTAGAAGAATAGCTAGTTATGAGACTTATTTGAAAGTCCAGATAGGATTCTGGGGCGCAAGAGTGTTGTAACATGGGACCTTGATAAAGCGCTCAGCGCGAAACATGTTTGCCTCCGTTTCACATGATCTAATAAATATTCCTTATTTCTGGAGTCACCCTCTCTTTATTCATCTGACTGATGGTGCGTCACTTTTCCTATTTTAGTTTTGAGACTTGAGAAAACTGAAAGGGTCAATTGGGGGTGACTGAGGCTTTAATCATTTTTCAACTGATGGGGTTTTTTTGGTAAACATGTATATCCAACACAAATTAGGCAAAAATAATGCATTAGCAGTATAAAATGACTTGTTTAAAAATAAAAAAATAAAATAAAAAGTAAAATTTACCTTTCTTTGGTTGCGTGTTCTTCCCAAGGGCTTCATTCTTTTCATATTTTGCTTCTATCTCTTTCCACCGCCTAATCTGTTCTTCCCTCATTTTGAAGAACAGGATCTGTTTTTGCTCTTCACTAAGTTCCACCAGAAGCTCTGGGTCAATGTACATATCAGCTAATATCTGTTTAAGCATGCTGCAGCAGTCACTGGCAGTGCAGTGTATATATACAGTATATGTCAAAAAATCCCTGGGACTTGGCTTCAAGTGACCGTTTTTTTAATTATTCCAATGTTGTTCTCCCAATATCATAATGGTTTAACGCAGGGGCACAATACAGGATCCATGCCGTTTTATCCAGTATATTCCTACAAAAAAAATAATACAAGTTTATTAGAAACATGTCAAAACGGAAATACTGGTCTCCTTAAAAAGTCAACATCTCCACGAGGAACAGCAGCAAGACCATATGTTAGGAATAATGAGCTACGGTACTTAACACATACATGCACTTATTTTCTATGCAGATGTGTGGATGGTTATTCATCCCCAAAAAGATAGCCAGGTTGGAGTGTCATGAGGAAGATGGTTGAGCAACACTGAATTAGGAAAATACTACGAATCTCTAAAGTGAAAACATCCCTACAAGAACAACAAATTTAGTGACTTAATCTGCCAATTTCCAGCAACATCTTCTATAGATTAGTCTGCAGGATGTAAAACGGAATAGTGTTGTAGTCCTGATATGAACAACTTCCTGCATTACTCTGCATCGGCCTCTCCCTAAATTACAGTAAGCAAGGAAGATAGAGTTCTGTCCTGGCTATGAACTAATAATAATGCTGTAATATTCATTTGTATTAATGAAGGGAGCAGAGGTGCGGACAAGACAAATTTGAAAACAGTGGGAAAAGCATGTAAATTATTGGGAATTTTGATCTTAATGGCATATGGTATTAAAGCTATGAAAGGCATCGGCATTTAAGTTGTGTACCATATGCTGCATTTATTACTTTTAACCTCTTTTGACTTATGATTATTTGGATCAAGTGCAGTATATATTAAAGTGCAGTCGCGCAAATACTTAAAATATTTTCAATCCTGAACATTATAAAAATAGTAGAGCATTAATTAAGTTTTGACTTACAGTAGGTGGATTTCCTGTCATTAAGATGTATAGTTGTTTAAAAACAATGATTTGACCTCAAAGCAGCACTCATACTAACTGATTTTCTTTCTATTTTTAGGTAACATACTTTTATTGTGGGGCATAGTGCCTCCTCGAATCACCATTTCATATACAGCTGAAACGTATATAGAACCACCCCATACTCTACTTATTACCACCTACAGCCTATCAGAGAATACAGATACTGTATCGGTGATGTTTAAAATGGGACCTATTCTTATTTGCCACTGAAATTGATCGATCAGTTGCGAACACCTATACTATATATTGTAGTATTGCATTTATGCATGAGACAGCCTACCACAGTGTATACTATCTTTTGAGTGTTAATAAGACAATCTTATTCCACCACACATACAACACAGAGTTTGTCTACCCTCACTGAGGAGATTTTATTCACATTGGAAATATACTATTCACTTAATTCGTTGATGTTACATATATGTTAATAAAATTGTATTATGTTTTCTTAAACTTAGTGGAGTCTCTTAGAGCTAACAATATGTCTTAATCAAGAACTTGCATTTATTTGAGTATGGCACTCAGCTATTGTCGCCCATCATATAGTTATATAGGCATGAGTGCTAACTAAGAGGGACTATTTTTGTGACCCTAAGCAGGGTTTCACATAGTTGCTGTACATATTTTTAGGTAACCTAATGAGGTGTCTCCACACCTGCAATACACATACAGTACTGCAATAGTCTAACCCCAGTTCGGGCTGAATTCCTCTTCCGTGTCCCATATTTGGAAACATAACATTGGCTGTTACCAACATCACTGCAGTCATGCAAATGAATAAGAGGAACATCTGTAATTCCTATTTTTTATTGGGGTTAGGGAGAGGGAGAGAGAGAGGTGAGTTTGTGCTTTGTTTGAAAACTGAAATAAATCAATAATACAGCATACAGGCAGATGGTATTAGACAAATATCATTATAATATTTATTTTTTAAGTGATATTTTTTTTTTTGGAAAATCATTTTTTATTTTGTCCCGTTTTAGACCCGTTCTATAGTGCCGGGCGCGCGCAGAATTTTAGTTGACTGACGTCAGTCAGCCTTTCTATAATGGCGCCGCGCGCACGGCAAGAAGAGTAGAACCGGCAGACTGGGGGGAAAGAAGAAAAAAATAGAAATCGCGCCGCTACCGAAAATATAAGTATATGAATGTATATATATATATATATATATATATATATATATATATATATATATATATATGTGTGTGTATGTGTGTATGTACAACGTATTAAAAAAAATGATTGCAGGTTTTATTTATTTTAACACACACACACACACACACACACACACACACACACACACACACACACACACACACACACACACACACACACACACACACACACACACACACACACACACACACACACACACACCTTACTTTTGAAAATCTGGTCACCCTATATAAAGACATATATTGTATGGCACGCTATAAAGTCATGTAGTACAAAACAAACTGCACCAGATATATGAAAGAACCAATCTTGTGTAACGGGTATTCCCCCCCACCCAATCGCATATAGTGTGTGTGTGTGTGCGGGGAGCCTAATGTTACCTGGTGTGGTGCGTTATACCTGTCAGGCTCACAGGAGGCCTGAGCCTCCGCTAGTGAGAGCCTGGGGTGAATCCTCTGGAACGTTCTCGTCAGTCAGCGCCTCCACCTGTGTAGGGTTCTAGGAGTGTAGAGTGGCCCTCACATAGAAATATCCATAAAGTAACCAGCCCACACCAATAAGTTATGGCTAAAAGGGTTTACTATATGGCAAATAACACAACATAACATACTTCAACAATATGACATTGACAGTGTCCCTCTACAACACTCTCTTTGCATAACATCAAACAATATATGAATAACAGTGCATCACTCTGAATGAATACCATACCCTCACCCACATGTCCATCATCACATTCCCCTCAGTCTCTTGAGTGTCCACAACAATAAAGACCAGTGTGAGTGTGAGGGATAGCGCTTCCCTGTGTTGGGGCCCGGTGGTGCACTTAATGTATACTACCTCCCTGACCAGTCCTGGTCAGGAAAATCCTTAGGCTAAGGCCCCGCTCCCTCCGTCAGCGCTCCTGCACTGCTGACAGGCGGGGCGCTGACATACACAGACCGCGATATGCGGTCTGTAGGGAGCGGGAGGTGGGCGGGAGTGGGAGGGGGGCGGGAGTGGGAGGCTTGAGCGGGAGGGGGGGCGTGGCTTGAGCGGAGGGACCCGCTACTCTCCCCCCCTCCCTCCCTCCACGGGCTCGGGCTGGAGCTGCTGATCACAAGCAACAGACACACACACACTCAGACACTCATACACACACGCAAGCACTCTCTCACACACACACACACACACACACACAAACGCACGCACGCAGGCAGGCAGGTACTCATACACACACACACACACACACACACACACACACACAAACGCACGCACGCAGGCAGGCAGGTACTCATACACACACACACACACACACACACACACACACACACACACACACACACACACACACACACACACACACACACACACACACACACACACACACAGACAGAGGCAGGCACTCACGCACACACATACACAAACACAGATAGGCACTCACGCTGCTTTCCCTCCACACTCCTCCCCGCTCCCCGAAGCCTCTCCTCCTCCCGAAGCCTCCCCTCCTCATTGGCTCACAGCCACACCACGTGACGAGTCTCAATTCACGTCATACAATTCTCTTGTATCCCGTAGCGGCTGACGCGTCACAGCGTGTAGTGAGCTGTGCAGCAAGGGGGGACCGGGACCGGCTCGGGAGGATTCCCCTGCTGGTGGGGAAAGCCCGTGCAGCCGCCCGCGCCGCGGGTCCCAGCCCTTACAAATCAGCAACACCTCACAGTGATCCCACGGCATGCTGCGCTGCTCTCTGCAGGAATGGATGCACACGCTGACTCCACAGGGAAAGGAATCTCCAGCCGGGATGATCCTTTATCACAGTCTCTGATACACGCTATACTGACAGTCAGGTACTGTCAGACAGCAAATCCTCTCACTCTCTAAATATGGTGAAGGAGTCCCTATCCTAAGGCCGACCCTATACCATACAGCTTCCTCTGGTGTCATAGGGGACTAACTGGGCCCTGGGGTATACCTCTACCCTAGTCCCTGCATGCAGAAGAACTCTCCCTGTAGCTTCTGTCTGATGCCAGACTCTGGCAGCTCACCACATGCAACTGGCACCGGTGATATCACACACACTGAACAACTAGAAAGCAACCCCCCTTCTTCCTATGAGGGGCCTCTCACTGACACAGCCAAAGCTAACTGATGTGGCTGCACTGCAAGCCACACTGTCTCTTCTTGTCCGTGCACACAGCACTGCAGCTGTGTCACTGACAAGACTCGGATAAGGGCAGGGTCCCTACCTAAGGGGCCTTCCCTATCAACTTACCCACTAAACTAGTGGGGAGTGGGGCCTACCTTGGCCTGGGGTGTCTGGGGCCTAGTACAGCAGAGCACTGCACCTGTGTACACTACCTTCCCCAATCGCTTCCTGGATCCAACTGACAAAACCCTGTCTGCACCCAACATTGTATCTTCTTTGCTGCAGGAGAAGCTGCCAGCTCTATTGGCTTCAATGCTGCCTGTGACCAGGGTGAAAGTGCAGTCCCCAGAGGCTACTGGGAATTGTAGTTCTTGGTACAGCTCTTTCCTATGGGGACCGCGTGCGCGATCATTACTGCGCATGTCTGAAGCTGTAATGGCCGCCGCTACTCTTAACTGAGCATGCGCAACTTCCAAGAGCTCTTGCACACATGTAATGGCCACCTCTATGCTTGCCAACCTCTGTGCATTGCACGGCACAGGCACGAACTCCCGCGCCAACCTCAACATGGGCGCCGCGATTGCTCTGCTTACGCGCAAGCCTCCGCACATGCGCGAACACATTAAACATGGCGGCGTCCTGCCGCAGCTGCCACCGGGAGCCCCGGGAATGCGCTCGCCCCCGCAGCAGCACACACGCAAGGGGGAAAGAAACCTGCAGACAGGGGGACCAGAGGGACCCTGGCTACACTTATATACAGTATGTGCAAATGTTTCTCTTTGATGCGTACGGTGCAAAAACATTGCCCCAGAATAAGAGATTCATAAAACTTTCCAAAATGCATTTGCAAGCATTTTAACAGGTTTTTTTTTTTTTTTTTACCAAATTTAACTCCTGGTAAATCTGTTAGCAGAAGTGCTACACATTTCTCAGTAATCCAACATTTCCTCAATCAATTGACAGTTTCCCCAAGGGAACCAAAACTTAAATCTTAGAATGCCATTTTCAATTTCATTTAGTAACTGGCAAACTTTATTCAGAGCTATTAGTAGGGTCTTACTACCTGTACAAATATTGTATTTAAAGGCGCAATCCACGTGAGCAATTCGTTTAGCGATGTTTTTTAAACATAGGGTTGAAGCAGGGGGTCTGAGCTGAACCCCATTAATGTCAGCTGTGGGGACCTTCTGCTTCCAGAGATATTTACCTTAGAAGGGGGTGTCAGTATCTCCTGCAAGTTTAAAACTCTCACGTCACGAGGGCCAAGAGGAAGCCACAGGGGATGCATCACAACTTCCTATTGGCCCACAGGGGATGCATCACAACTTCCTATTGGCCCACAGGGGATGCATCACAACTTCCTATTGGCCACAGGGGATGCATCACAACTTCCTATTGGCCCACAGGGGATGCATCACAACTTCCTATTGGCCCACAGGGGATGCATCACAACTTCCTATTGGCCCACAGGGGATGCATCACAACTTCCTATTGGCCCACAGGGGATGCATCACAACTTCCTATTGGCCCACAGGGGATGCATCACAACTTCCTATTGGCCCACAGGGCGCCGGAGCTTTGAAAAGCAGTCATAATGTGAACCCAAGCGGAGTGGCTACCAGCACCCCTGTGGAGATCAGTATCTCTGGAAGCTGGGGGGCCCCGGAGCAGAAATTAATGAGGTTCAGCTCTGGAGATCCCCTGCTTCAATCCCATGTTAAAAAAATAAATATTCACAAAGCAAAATCACCCACTTGGAATGCCTTTTTAACTGCAGAACTCTATTTAAACAAATGCTACAGTACTCTGAAAAAAAAACTATTTCAGCTCATCTTGACTTATGGCACATGTGCAGAAGAATGTAAAGCAAATCGGAGTTTAATGTGCACCTATACAAAAACACACGCCTTTTATTCTAATATTATGAGTTACAATAACCTGCAACCTTCAATTGGGACATTATTTTTAGCTGCTTTTGTGGGCTAGCACGAAACCTTTAATTTTCTCTACTCTTGTCTTCTTAGGCTATACAAGCCCATCTGAATATCTAATTTAATCTTAAAAGAATGTGCACACCAAGGCCTCTGGGCAGGGTGGGGAAAAGATCTGCATCAGGTTTGGACATACATTTAAAGTGTTACTAAATATATATATTGAATTCTACAGAATGGAATATAGATGAGTGCATTCACTTTCATTAACACAGTGGAATAATTCAACCATGGAGAACTTCATGACCAGGCCAAATTTCCCACCTTACTTTTATATTTCTTGTTTTTCAACTGCTTTGTGCCAAGGTAATTACATACTCTAGGTGTTAACTTACACGAAGATAAAAATGCCTGTGTGTATCATGCAATTTAACACAATGAGGCCTACTATATGAACTAAGCAGGGCAACTTTTTGGTGTCAAAATGACGCCCTGGAAATCACAAATGATATTGCGTTTGTCTGAGCCTGTATACTATCCTTTTATAGATCTCAATGTGCGCCTTACACGTCAAATATGTTTAGTCGCATATATTCATGCACTAAAAATAATTGAGTGTGGCAGAAAATATCGTTGCACCTGTGTCAAAATCGTCAACCATTGTTTAACCTGGCGTGTAGCCTAAAAATTCTGTTTACAGGCATACCCCGCATTAACGTACGCAATGGGACCGGAGCATGTATGTAAAGCGAAAATGTACTTAAAGTGAAGCACTATCTTTTCCCACTTATCGATGCATGTACCTTACTGCAATCGTCATATACGTGCATAACTGATGTAAATAACGCATTTGTAACAGGCTCTATAGTCTCCCCGCTTGCGCACAGCTTCGGTACATGTAGGGAGCTGGTATTGCTGTTCAGGACGTGCTGACCGGCGCATGCGTGAGCTGCCGTTTGCCTATTGAGCGATATGTACTTACTCGTGAGTGTACTTAAAGTGAGTGTCCTTAAACCGGGGTATGCCTGTATATAGTTAGTGCAGAATTAAATTAAGCTATGTGTCAAGCACAAATGTATTTGATGCATCACGTATGTTAAATTATGTAGACTAACAATGTATTATTGTCACAGAATGGCTGTTATAAATATTACACTAATAATTTATATTTGCTAATGCTAGTCATAAATAAAAAAATAAAATTAACCTAATTATATTTTTATTTCAATTGTATCAATCAGATATTCAACACTATGCAAAACATCAAACACTTTTAAACAGCAAATTATGCATCATATGTAAAAAGTCACATAAGGACTTAAATACAACACAGATGGAGCTTTGTACAGTACTACTCTTCAGCACTTAGATTTTCCAAAATGGTCTTAGTGCATACTGTAGGGACCATTGTGTTACAGGTAGTATTCATATCCTACCAGTGTGCACTACAGCAAATTCACACAAAACAACCCTGTGAAGTGTGTTCTAAATTCAAGGAGCATTTAATTTGTAACAGAAAACAAAGCTTGCTACAAAATTGTGTTCCATTTCATGAAGCAGCTTCTAATACCGCAAGTATATAATGTAAATAGAAAGTGTATGTTCCGCATATACATTTGTCCAAGTAATCATGTTTAGTTTAGCCAAAAAGTAATCTTCATCTTTCATAGCCTCATTAGAGTGTTCAGCATGATTCATCTACTTGAGTGTAGGACAAATTTATTCAGGCTAGATCACGGAATGCTCTGGACTTATTTGTTTCTTGTTTTATACAGTTAGCCATGCCCAGTAGCACTCCTTTTGACACATACACATAATGCTGTAATTTTGGGGGGTTTCTGAGAGCTTGCTGGGGATCTGTGTGCATGTTAACTTTGTCCAGCTGGTCTCAGCTGTTTGGAGGTTAGTGGCTCCTCCCACCCAGGGTTTAAAGCTCGACCCTCCCAACTGTCCGGGTAAGCAGGTTTTCTTTTCATCCAGCTGGTTGCGACAGGTTCAACGCCAGCACCATCGTTTCCCTAATTATAGAGGTAAATATGGATTTTAACCAGTTAGTCTTAGGACCTGCGATATTATGGTCATGCCTTGAAAGTGGCTCGCAGGCTTATACGCTTTGGCCAAAGGGTTAACTAAATGACCCTTTTTTCAAGAGATATATAGGTATTTCACTGTGTATTTTTGTCACATTGGATGTTGCTGAGGACTTCTTTGTTTCTTGTTTAATACAATTAGCCAAGTCTAGTAGCACGTCTTTTGACACACATATACATATATATAGTGGTAATTTTGGGGGGTTTCTGAGAGCTTGCTGGGGATCTGTGTAGATCATGGAATACTTGAAACAAAACAATACACAAGTCGGCGCTCCTCTTAATACAATAAAAGTGCAAATACACCCAGTGTCCGTGACAAATTAAGTCAGAAAGTGCACTAATCTTATTGGCAAGTGAATTGGTGAAAAATGAAATATTATCGGTATAATTAATTAATATTGAAAATGTGTGATTTAAAAATAAATTAAATCAATGCAAAAGTGTGTACAAATATATAATACACAACGATACTATTGCTCAAACACTTGCAGAACTATTTATTGAGTTCTTCCAATTTCTAACTTTCTCCAATGTTGGAGAGCACAGTATCAAACCAAAAAGAAGAGATAAAAACACAAATTAGTGTAATACATTTATTCTTTAATGGAAAGGGAGTTATGTGAACCAGTAGTTAATTCTACTCACATCTTATTTTTAAAAGGCAGATACAGTATAATTGCGTGGCAACTTCTATGGAAATTACCTGGTGGTCAGCAAAGTTTTTAGGACAAACAGAGAAAGAATGCAATATGTATGATATGTATGAAGGTATCTATGAAGCAATAAAAACAATAGAATTGCGTAAGCTTCTGGGGTTCACAGCCGTGTTTTGTCTCAGCACCTCCACATTACTCAGTGACTGTGAGGAATCAGGGATCGCGGCGTCCGCGCCCTGGTTCCTCTGCTCCTATATTCACCCCTGATGCCGTGGCGCGCATCCCTCGCCAGCGCCACTCACCTCCGGCGGTTCTGGGGGTTCCCCGTCGTCCTCGGCGTCCCCGGCTCCCAGCAGTACCTCACGCGGCCGCCATGTTGCCCGGGCGCGCGCCTGAACAGCGCGCGCCGGGCGAAGTTAATTTATTCACTGCTCTGGCAGTGAAGACCCGCCCCCAACACAGGAATAAGATCTCCTGTCAAGACAAGAGTCCTCACCTGCCTGCCAATCAAGGGAACCTATCCAGGATGGCTCCACGCAGTCCTCCAGGTCTGCCTTCACTTCTGATTGGTCAGCCACACTTTATAATGCCAGTCCTTCCTATCATTCATTGCTCGACATAGTTTTCACTTGGATTACTACTCTGGCGTTTTCTCTCTTATTCTCTCAGGTTACGACTTGGCTTGGCGGACGTCTCTCTCTGGCTCTCGACCCCTGCTTGGACAAACGACCTTCCGGAATTCTCCAATCCCAGACTTTGGCTAACGGCAACGACAACGGCATTTCTACACCGGTACCGGCAAGTATGGCTAGCTAAATAACACCTGGCCTGGCAACGCCAAATCACCACACTCCGGACACGCTCCCTTTGCTGCGGGTGCGTGCTTCTATACGTTCCTCACCTCAGTGAAAGGAACGGGTCTGGTCTGCGGGCAGCACCGGCGTAACAGTGACATATTATCTCTGGGAATTCCAGATGGGCTGGGTGTCCCGGAGAGAACGTGAGACACAGAGAAGCGTTCTCTAACCGTCGGAACACCCGGGACAGCCAGCATATCCGGGATTCCGAGTGGTCACATGAGACGCCAAAGCACCGAGCAGTATAGACACGATACTGCGCTCCCCTACGGTAGAGAAAGTTGGATCATGGAATAGCTGTATTCTAACATGTTATTTATTTATAAAATGTTTTACCAGGAAGTAATACATTGAGAGTTACCTCTCGTTTTCAAGTATGTCCTGGGCATAGTTAAGATGACAAATAATACATGGTTACAAATACAGTTACATAAGTGAACAGGGTATACATAATATACAAGACATTGCATGCACAGTTAGGCTGAGGCCCCAATACCTCCGCTGCACGCGCGCCCGCAAGATTGGCAGCACGTGCAGCCGATTCCCCGGTCTGCAGGGAGCTGCAGACCAAAAGACCCGGGGGGGAGGGCGTTGCGAGGTAGTGACGGGGGCGCGGCCATGACGTCACCTGGCAGGTTCGCCCTCATTGGCTGAACCACCGGGGGGCGTGGCTAAGCGCTCCGTAGCAAGTCCTGCTCTCAATTCTATCATGAGCAGGAGCAACTCACGCCACAGCGCTGCGGCCCCCCCTCGCAGCGGGCCCGGCGCCATTGAGGGGAGGGCTCTCGTCCCTGCTGCTTCCACCACAGCGGGCACTGCAGTAGCCAGCGGGGTCCAGCCCTTAGAGATATATATTATAGGTGTAATACTTATAGACCAGATTAAAGTTGACTAAAGATTAACTGACTAATTGATTATAGATTAAAGACAGCTTTAGTTTTGAAAGAACTTAGACTGGTGGCGGATGTGAGAGTCTCCGGTACATTGTTACAGTTTTGGGGTGCATGGTAAGAGAAGGAGGAGCGGCCGGATACTTTGCTGAGCCTTGGGACCATGAACAGTCTTTTGGAGTCAGATCTCAGATGAAAAGTGCTGCATGTGGTGGGGGTGAGGAGCTTATGTCTGTATTATTGGATAATAGCACACATTTTCTCAAATCACTGGTGTAGAAGTTCCCCTGGTGCAAAAACTGTACTAAATGGTTTAGAGACAGAATCATATTATAAGCAACAAGCATTTTATTTCAGAAATCACTATTATCAGAGGGACTCATTCCTATTAGTACACTCATTTTATTTTTGTGTTTATTATTATAGTCACCAGGAAAAAATGTGAACGCTGTTTTGCAACTGCATGGGAAGAGAGCTCAATGCCATTCTCATATTGTATATTTTGAGCACAATTCATCTTGGTTCACATAAATCCTGCATTTTCTATATGTAATTTAGACTTGAAGAGCCACAACTGGATTGAGATCCCAAAATTACAGATGTAGTTTGGAAAGACTGAGATAGTAATTTTACATGTTCTGTAACTATAAAAATAATTTAGGACAGTGGTTACCATTCTTATTTGGTCTTTACTACCACCGCAAAATAACAAAAATGTGCATATGGCCAATGAATTTTCTATTAGGTAGGGAATATGGAGCGATTAGGTGGGGCAAATTACTCTGATCTGCCATTTATTTCGATGTTTTGACATGGTGTCAAGTTATCTATACTGTAGCTACCAAATATATTTAATTTACTTTTGTCCTAATTCATTATCAGAGATGTCAAACTTATCATCCGCGTCCATCCGAAAGTTCACAACAAGATTACTTTCGCTTTTAAAATTTGACCAAACCTTCTAGAAAAGGTAGAGCTAGAGCTTTTGGCGTCTAACGTCTGTTCATCGTTATCACAGTGTTTTTTTTTGTTTTTGTTTTTTTTTTAACTTTTTGGAAAGGTTCATTGAATCAATGGTAAAGCGAATCTTGGCAGTTTGCCATGTGTCTATTATTGCATTTTAGCCCTAAAAAAGCCTTTGCAGTACATGTTGTGCTTGTTTTGTCATTGTCTCTATTACTTTTGTTGGACCATGTGTAGCACCAGTAGCACTAATATAGTAGCAAAGGTTGTAAACTTCTGCACCCAGCTAGAGCTCAATAACAAATACAGGACTGCCAACAGGGGGGGACTGCCGGTGTTGACGTCACAGGCCCCCTGCGTGCCCGTAAAAATAACAAACAAAAGACACGCAGTGTGGCTGCACCCGGTGCCGGGTCTCTGACGGCAGCACCGGAAGTCAGCTGGGCTAAGCTTCCGGCGCGCCGGCGTAAGAGGGAGGCCCGGCACACATGTGAGCAGCAGCGTGGGACAGACAGGTGCCTGCAGCGGGCCAGCGGCAACTGCTATGACCTGCCGCCGGGCTCCACGCAGTCACTGCCACACTGCAGCATCGCCAATCCCCTCCGCATAGCACTGCCACCCCCCGCAGCAACGGCCCTCCCGCGCAACAACCAGCCCTCTGCAGCCACCGGCCTGACCCGAGATCATTCCCAAGGTAAGTCTGATTTTATATGTATTGGGGGTGTATTTTATATATGTATTGGGGGGGTTGGGGTATTTTTTTTTATATAGTGAGGGTCGGGTACTTTTCATATGTGTTGGGGGTGTATTTTTATATGTATTGGGGGGGTTAAGTAAATGTTGTGCGCTAAAAAAAATTTTGACGTGGTAAAACCGCTATGGGTTGGGGGGGCTGCTCCTTTCATTTATCCTGGGCCCCATGATTTCTGTTGGCTGCCCTGAACAAAAATACAACAAAGTGGTATATTTTGCTTTCAATGGGGGCTAGTTAAGGGATTATATCTAACCAATGATAGAATGCAGAAGAATTGCTCACAGTGATCAGGATAACAAAAACAAATCTATGGCATAATTTAATAAGAATTAAAAAACAAAAGTGAAGAAAATATGCAGCCACTACTCCTGAAAAGTGCAGTCTGTCTTAGTGATATATATCTGGAGTGCAATAAAAAACATTGAAACTTTAAATACAAGTGCCAGAGGGACTATAACATTTATTTCATGAGACCAAAGGGGTTAAAAGCTTATCTAAGCCTAATGCCTACATTACATAAAATATATAATCGAGTGATTAAAGGTAAAGCTATTAATATACTGTATATGTTTAGATACAGTTATCTAGCTGAAGTAATGTACAACTAACCATAGCGCACTACCGGTTAGCAGGAAACCCTACCACAGGGCTGTCAAACATGCGGCCCATTGGCTGGGACACAACTGGGGCCTCCCCTTCCCCACCACTGGCCCAGGCCAACTCTGCCCCCAGTTGGTCCAGGCCTCCTCTGCCCCCGATGCATGCCAGATGTATTGCCCGGTCGGAACTCGGGCCCAACTTCTGTGACATCGCTGTAGGATTGCCGGGTGTCCAGTATTGAACTGTCCTGTCCTGTATTTGGACACTGTTCAGTAAAAATGTATGTGTCCGGTATTACTTCTCTGGACATAGTGACCCGACCGGTGTGGTGGCCGCGAGATTTCCCTTAGCAGGGAAAGAGCAAGGCCTCTGCTAGGGGGCTGGGCAGCTTCCTCCATCCTGATTGGTTGCATTACCCAAGAGCAGCCAATCAGGAGGAGGTGTCAGGAGCCGGTGTCAGGAGCCTGGGGGTGGGACCAAAGAGGAGGAAACCGAACGGAGGGGAGAGAGGCGAGTGTCGAGTGCGTCGTACCTTTCACCATTGTGTGTGTCCAGTATTTGGGGAGAAGCCACCTGGCAAAGTCATGCAGTAGCAGCAAAGGCAAACAAGATCTTATCTTGCATCAAACGGGCAATGGATGGAAGGGAAGTAAACATAATTATGCCCCTTTACAAAATATTAATAAGATCACACCTTGAATATGGAGTAAAATTTTGGGCACATTCCTTAGAAAAGACATTATGGAACTAGAGAGAGTGCAGAGAAGAGCCACCAAATTAATAAAGGGGCTGGACAATCTAACTTATGAGGAGAGGCTAGCTAAATTAGATTTATTTACATTAGAAAAGAGGCGTCTAAGAGGGGATATGATAACTATATACAAATATATTTCGGGGACAGTACAACTAGCTTTCAAAAGAACTGTTCATCCAAAAGGCAGTACAAAGTACTCAGGGGGCATCCCTTAAGGTTGGAGGAAAGGAAATTTCACCAGCAACAAAGGAAAGGGTTCTTTACAGTAAGGGCAGTTAAAATGTGGAATTCATTACCCATGGAGACTGTGATGGCAGATACAATAGATTTGTTCAAAAAAAGGTTTGACATCTTTTTAGAAAGGAAAGACTACAGGGATATACCAAATACTGCTGCGGCCAAGTTTATTCGAGCATTTGCCCGTTCTTGGCCGCAGCAGTAGCCTGGCGCGCACCCGAGTGTGACGGGCGCGCGCCGAAGCAGCGGAAGAGCGCCCTCCGATCGGGGCGCTCTCCCTACCGCTGCCGGGTCCGCCGGGTCCCCCGGAACCCCCTGCCGCTGTCCCGCGATCGCGGGACACCAGGGCTCCCTCGGGGAGCCCCTGGACGTGCGTGCAGGGGGCGCACGCTCCCGAAGACGCGTGACCGCGCGGCACGCCGAGGGGCGGCCACTAGCAAGCCGGGAAATCTCCCGGCTTGCGGTACCGACCACACTGCAATAAAGTGTGTCGGTACTGTAAGTAAACACGGGAAGAATGTTGATTCAGGGATTAATCCGATTGCCAATTCTTGGAGTCAGGAAGGAATTTATTTTTCCCCTTATGAGATTTCATTGGATGATATGACACTGGGGGGTTTTGTTTGCCTTCCTCTGGATCAATAAGTATAGATATAGGATAAAGTATCTGTTGTCTAAATTAGCATACTTTGAACTTGATGTACATACGTCTTTTTTCAACCTCATCTACTATGTAACCCTAGGCACCGGAGGCTCTCCCTAAAGTAAGGATTTGTGGGAGAGGGGTGGATATTGTTTGTGGGGGGGAGGTATTGTGTAGGGGTTGGGGTATTGTGTGGGTTTTGGGAGGGAGGGAGAGAGGGAGAGGGAGAGAGAGGAAGGAGAGACACACTAGGGGGTAGAGTGTGAGAGAGGAAGGAGAGAGACAGTTTCTCCTCCCCTCTCTCATGGCCACGTACCAGTATCTGTTTCCTCTTCTCTTGTTGGGGAGAGAGGGGGATGAGAAGAGAGGGGGGATGGGAGATACCAGTGACGCCTACATATTTTTAATATAAAAAGGCTCAAGACATTTATAGTGACTGTATTTTATATTTTCCTGGTGCAAGCCAGAGTCTTGCAGTTGGACGTAAGAATTGGCCCCCAAGCTATTGTGAGTTTGACGGGCCTGCCTACGTCTTCCTGCTTTTTCCATTACACAAAACCCCTTACCCATATCAAGTCAATAGCTTACAGGAGATTGCTGTTTTTTATAGTTATAGCCTTGGTCCCACCTGGTCCCCCATAAGCCCCTTCCCTCCTGGCGCCAGTACGCTAGGCAGCGGAGGCAGGGGGCAGGTGCAAGCAGTGACAGCTTTTTCCGGGCAGAGATATAGATACTCAATCGGACATGGGACAAGGTTAGGGTAGGTTGCTTAGGTGCAGGGCATCTTTGACCCCTGCACTAGGCCTGAAACCCCCTGGGCCCTAGCTAGTCCCCGACTCACTGTGATAGCTTGTGGCTGCTGCAGGGACCCCATAGATAGGGAAACTGTCCTGTAGCTCAAGAGTGAGGGAATAGCCATGACGCAGCTGCGACCTGGCCCTTGGTGATCTGGGACCGGATCATACCACCAATACATAGACATTCTTCATGGTGGAACCGTCCACACGGGACAACACCCAACGTAGAGGCAGAAGCTTCGCGGATCACATCGCTGGATCCGTGATCCGACCTTGCAGTATCAGCACAACCGAGTATTGGAGCACCCGGTAGGTATCTCACCTCGACAAGTGCACAACTGTACACACGCTAGTCGGGCAGCGCTGTCTCACACACTTGGGTGGAAATTGCTATTTGGGGACACCAGGGTGGTTGGGTGCCCAAGGGCCTCAGAACGTTGAGGGACTAACTCACATGTGTGAGTGGACTTGGCGGGGAGGGTGATATTGGAGAGTATGGCTGTGCGCATGTATTTTGCATGTAGTACAACTGTTACTCAAAGCCACATGTGTTTTATTTCATGGGTTCCTGTAATGGGGTTATCCCACATAGTAGGATCCCGTTCAGGTGGAGGCGCTAACGAGACAGATTTAGGATAGAGTAGAGTGATTCTAGCAGCAGTGTTTGGGATAGATTGTAGGGGAGACAGTTGAGAGGCAGGAAGGCCGGACAGCAGAAGGTTACAGTTATCAAGACGGGAGAGAATGAGGGCCTGAGTCAGAGTTTTAGCAGTCGAGCAACAGAGGAAGGAGCATATCTTTGTAATATTGCAGAGGAAAAAGCGACAGGTTTTAGATACGTTTTGAATGTGAGGAGTTTAGTGCGACTCCTAGGCAACGTGCTTGGGCTACAGGGTGAATGATAGTACTTCCAACAGTAATGTGGAATGAGGTAGGGACAGGTTTGGAAGGAAGTATGAGGAGCTCTGTTTTTGCCATGTTGAGTTTAAGGCGGCGGAGGGCCATCCAGGATGATATTGCAGAGAGACATTCAGAAACTTTGGTCTGTACAGCAGGTGTTAGGTTGCAGAATTCCCTTATTAAGGAAAATGGCTGACAACATAGCGTTAAGCAGCTTTGGGGATAATAAAACATTCAGGAGGCATCAGCAGGTCTTGAACTAAACAGCACAGTTATTAAGACTTGACTTCCAGGGTGTGAAAGTCAGGATCCCTCCTAGCTAGATAAACCAGATACTGTAGGTGGTTTACGCTATAGCATAACTTGAGACTGAAGATATGTTGGAGTTGCAAGATCTTTTTTAAGAAACAATTGTTTTACTCTTGTTCTGCTTGGCTTGCTAGGTAAAAGTAGTGATGTGGTTGTAATGGGAGGGAGATACATTGAAGAGTGTGAGGCTGTACTCATGTGATGGTTATGACAGAGCCCAGACAGAATAAGTCGATTCATTTTTCAGTAAATTCCTCCACTGTACTATCACCATGAAAAAATCCAAGCTAACAAACATACTTTTGTTCTAAAATAAATACCACATTCCGGATTTTGAGCAGTGATTTCCTCCCCCCCCCCCCCCCTTTCATTTTAACATTTATCCTGTGGTCAGATGCAACATTAGAGATAACAAACTTACAGATATGGAACAAGGCTCCAAGGCAGATTGCATGCTTTGTAAAATATCATCTCATAATATATGAAAATATGTAAAGACCCCCTCAACAGTTCAGGTCAGAAGCTTCCCCAGGTAACACAGGATGAGCACTTCTATTCTTACTCATAAGGAGAGAAAGGCTATAGACTTATTTTAAATAAAGTAGTTTGTTAATAATCCTTAAATTTCTGTCAACATATACATGTCTGTCTGAGGCTTATATCTAATTGGCTTTTTAACTAGCCCGTCAGAAGATATTATACATCTCTCTGGGCAACCCGGTATAGACGAGTATCTCACACACAAGCAATGCCTTTTACTTCGGACATTACATTTTTATACTTGTGAGCCTGAATAAAAAAAGGAGTCTCAGGAGATTATGCTATTGAAAAACAGAATCGAATAAAAATAGCTTTATTTCATATAGCGCTCATCTCCCAATGGGATTTAAAGCTGTTCATTACAATATAGTGCGCAGTACGCAGCACAGGAATGTTACAGACACAGTCCCTGCTCAGATGAGTTTATAATCTGTGTGCATTTTGGTCCCTGAGGCACAGGGAGATAAAATGACTTGCCCAACGTCACAAGAAGCTGACATTAGAAGTTGAACCAGGTTCCTGTATCGTTGTTTACAGTCAGTCAGTGTCTTCACTCACTGATCCACTCATTCTTATATACTCCCTGCTAATTCCTCAGGCTTTAGCAAAAGCGGTAACCTGCCTATTTTGTCAGGTAGTTTACCCTTGTTCATTTAATTGCAGTATGGAAAAATAGTGATTGGTGCTTCTGCCTTCAAAGCAGAAGTTAGGAGAATTACCAATGAATCTGAAAATGTATGCCGACCCTCCACTGTCATGAATGAGATGAATGAGATGAATGAGATGAATGAGATGAATGTGCAAATATTGCAATGGTTTATTTCATATTTCGTTCTGTATAGTGCTTATAGTACACTTGCATTTATTAATGTAAAAAGGCCTGCCTTCAAATGTGCAATTCCTCAGAGAGATAATGAGATCACCTATATCCATCCATTAAATGCACAGGAATGTGTGCCTGTAGCACTGAAAAAAAAGAAATCGGCTTCTTTTATAGATTCAATCCCACTCAAATCAACTTTCAGATAACCACAGCAAAAGTAGAACTGGTCAGTTTCAAATACTACCCAATATTTTTAATCTGAAAATCTATTGACATGGTCAATTTGACCAATATATCAGGGAGAAACTGTGGTTGCTATTTCTTATCAAAGTATTCTTTATTTATCTCCTTTTAACTGGTTATTGACTCTTCTTCCCAATTGAGAGCAGTAACATCATCAATCTCAGGCCTAGACTCACTAAACTGTTAGTCCATGTAATGTGACACTAATCTAAGTTAACGCCTGTGACGAAATAGGCAGCAGGTACCCCAAACTAAAGTGGAAGCCCTGACCTGCTTTCCATTGTCTACAGTTTCTATGTGGGCAACCAAGGGTTAATGTTGGGCATATGGGTGATGCCTCTGTAATTTATATGTGCAAATGTTTTCTCAGTGATAAATCTCTTTTGGGGAGGTGGTGGACACTTGGGGGTTAACCTGGACCATCTCTGTAAAAGGAGATATGTTCACTGATTAATTGCATTAAGAGCTTGCATTGTATGCCAGGGAATTGGAAACCCATTATATGGGTATGCATGCTGTGTGTTTGTTGTATGATGACCATTGTTGGGGAACTGAGGAAGATTCAACCACCTGCTGCCAGGGCTGGGATTGCAAAACTGAAGCATTGTTCAAAACCAGCAGCTTGGGGGGTACCCTGCACCCCGCCCCATCCGACCACTGATTGGCTACACTGGATAGACTTTAGAGAGCTGGTGGGGGAATTTTTGAGAGCCCCTGTGTGGAGCCTTTGTTGGCTAGTCTCTATGTGATGAGGGTTGGGGTAAGTTTCTGCTGAGAGAACCCTGTGGATTACTCCAGGGTTTCTGAGGACACCATCGGGCTCTCTCACGTGGAGAGCTAGCTGGAGCGCTAAGCCTTAACGGCCTCCAGGAGGGTTCAAGTGACTTGGGGCACCCAGCTTTGGGTGGTGGCAGCTCCCACCACACAGGTTGGAATATACCAGAAGGCTACTAGCTACAGTGACCACTGTCCCCCTGGAAGTCTGGGGAAGTGACCAGTGAATTGCTTGTTATCCTGGAGTGTAACTTGGGCTCACTGGAGCCACTTACATGGACTGAAGTGCCCAGGATTGCTAAGCTTTGGTGGCATACCCCAACCTTATTAGTTTCATGTGGCTGGCTAGTGGAAACCTGTATACTGAAAGCAGCTCTCCCTTGGGTAAAGGTTGGGGATAATGAAGAGTCAAGCCTACCCAACAGCTGTGGTGGCAGTGAGTATTAATTTGTCTGGGCACAGATCGGGAATCTCTGGCAGTGACCTCCTCTGTGACATGACAACGCCCTTTAAGCATATCATGTATTTGCTTTAGCGAGTACTGCGTTTTCAACCAGGATTTACTCCCGTCTCTCTCTACCATAAATTAGACGGTAACAAAATCTGAGCAAACACAATTATATTAGCCATAGGAATCTCAATAAAAGGTATTTGTTTCCTCTCTTGTATTTTAGCAAAGCAGTTATATTGCTTTTTTCATTTGCAGTGTCATTTTTCAACTGCTTGTTGAATATGTATTTCTAGTTAATAGAAAACCTACCTCAAGTGACCGACCAAGTTACACTGGTGATCTCAAGCAAACATGCCCTTCCCTGATATTAGCCTGATAAACCCTACAAACAATGCGACTGCTGTAGAAAAGTATTCCTGCCTGCACTTGTACTAGATAAAAGGTAGAAATGAGTATTGTGGATGATCACAGTACTAATTTCATGTATAACTTATATTATTATTATCTTTTATCTCTATGGCACCAACATGTTTCACAGCGCAGTACAATGTGGAAGGGAGGACAATAACATTATATAACAAGAGACTAAATATACAGATGTAGCAAGACTTACTGGCCCTTATTCTGTAAGGTGTGAATGACGTGCTATCGCATGAGAAGTCCCATTGACTTTAATAGGGCTTTTCCAGCGATAGCACACCATCTGCGCCAGCACACCTTACAGAATAAGGGCCACTGACTCCGGAGCCGTGGCTCTGGGGATTTTGCTGCCGCAGTCACTGTGCGGTGGGTCATGCTCCCAAACAGCGATTGTACTCCCGGCACCAGGGCAGTCGTGATCCCACGGCTTAACCCGGTACTGAAAACAGTAAGCATTGCTACATCTGTATATTAGGACAAACTGAGACAATAGGAAAGAGGTCCCTGCCCCGAGGAGCTTACAATCTGGATACTTTAAGGATTGCTTGAAAAATATATTTTTCATTTTTTTTGCCAGCATTTTCGCTACCCACATTATACATAAAGTTAGCCACAGACCAAAATAGTTTTCTGACGCCCGTCACTGAAATTTGCTGAAGAGGTTTAGAAGGGAAAAAATGGTTAGGATGAAAGGAAAAATATTAAAAATAATCTTTAAGCTCGAAGCCCAAATCAGGCGAAATGGGCTCATATCTTTTGGGGGCGAGAAACTGTTTTGCAGAAACTGCCAATTTCTGAGGAAAAGTTAATTTGCATTGCAGATTTGCAGACATTCTCTTACTTTCTCCTGTTTCTCTTTAATTTAGCTCACACAAAAAATATTTTGCTGCAGTGACAAAATATTGCACCTAAGGCCTCGGGCATGGTCAGCGCTGAGCCGTGCTGCTGCTCGGCACTGAGCCCCTGCAGCCGCAATGAGAGCGGCTTTAGCAGGGGCTCACGCACGCGTCGGCACGCTTAGGGAAGCGTGTGTCTAACGGAGTTTTGAAATTTCCCCGCTTGCCGGAGCGCAGTGCCGGTCACGTGAGCGGTTCGCCCAATGAGGGCGAACCAGCTCCGTGACGTCACTGGCCCACCCCCTGACGGCGCGCTGTGTAAGGCCAGGGAAAGCCCCGCTTTCCCTGAGCCTCAGCGCGCCTCCGCACTGTTTGGGGCACTATGTCCCAGGCCTAAGGCTGAGTCCACACTGCCACTGAGCTCGCTCATGCTTGGAGTGGTGATTTCACCCCGCCCACCCCCCCCCCACACACACCACAGCAGTCCGTTTTGCCCCCCCCCCCCCCGCCCCCCTTACTTCTCTCGGCTACAAATCCTGTGATTGCAGTAGTGACAGGGCATTAGAACATGCCCTCTCTCTACCCATTGGTCAGAGCAGGGTCATGTGACCCTGCTCTGAGCCTCAAAGACTCTTTCCAGTGTCTCCTCAAGCACAAAGCTTGGGAGAGCGTGCGTGCACGCGCATGAGCACCCACGCACAGCGCGAGCGTGAACAGGAGGATTCGCGTGAACAGGAGGATTCCCATTCACAGAGGTAAGCGCCAAGCGCATTGCGAGCTCAGCGCCAGCGGGGACTCAGCCTAAGTCTACAGTATCTTTGCGAGTTTCCAAGCAATGTGAACTTTCGCAAAAATTGCTGTTACTGTATGTACCTGGCCTTTGTAATGTCCAGTGAATGTCATAAGGGTACTTGACGCTAAAACAGCCCTACTCCTTACAGAAGCATGGTATAAATAAGGTAAGGTTGTCAGGTACACTGTGAAAACTAAAAATAGAGTGCTCAGTCACAAAAAAAGAAAGCAACAATCCCACTGAATTTCAACTGTGCTATTTGTAGCTCTGAGAAAAACCCAGGTTCCAAAGATAATTTCCTGGCCACTTAAGCTGTCATCCATTAGGAAGTCGCAATGTCAGCCCCACGATGATGTTGCGACTTCCTATTGTCCCCGAGACCAGGGAGATTTGGTAGTAAGGATAACACCAGCACGTAAACCAGTAAGAATCTCAGAGCTAAAAATAGCACAGTTCATCTCCGGAGGACACCCCCATTCAAATTCTGTTAAGAAAAAAAATCAAGAGTTAAGAGAGAAAAATGAGTAGGCAGCTGCTTTACAAACCACTGAAAGATTGTTAGATCCAAGCTAACAAAAATACGTTTGTTCTAACATAATTACACCTTAGTTCATGAACTGTCAGTGATTTTTCCATCCCCTTTAATCATCTATTTGGTGCGCTCATGAAGAGTCTCTGCTGACATTTCAGTCCTTGTTCCACATGCTGTGAAGCAGAATATCTATTGTAATGTATTTTCTCCAGTAATATCATATTAAAATAGGAAAACAAAAATGAAGAAGCATTGCAAACACCATGGCCCATATTTTTCTATAAGTGGTGCTTTGCCATAAAACATCTTACGACCTGTGTAAGTGAATGGGCCGTAGGGTGTCTTATGACATCACTCCGTAGTCAATATGGGCCATGGGTTTTATTAAGATGACAAGGGCTCTTTTAAAATAAAGTAATGGGTTGCACCTAATGCAGCCCTCCTCCAGCCTCCCCATACATAGGCCAGGGGTGGCCAACGCCAATCGCTAAGGACCGCCAACAGGTTAGGTTTTCTGGATATCCCTGCTTCAGCACAGCTGACTCAATCACTCTCTGTCAGACAAATAATAGGGTCTTCCAATACCTTGAGTTCTTGACTGCCATCTCATTTATACTGCTCCCTAAACCTTTAAAAGCACACTTCTGTTGGATAAAGGGACAAGTGCTATTTTATGGCAATCTACTGTACCCCACAATTACGATAAACTGTAATCTGAGTGTTTTCATTATGGGCAATAGCTAGTTTACCATAGTAAACCATATCAAGAAAGTGGTACATTTCAATGTAATATCTAAATTCAAATATATCAAGTGAAGTACTTCATGCTATCTTGTTCTGCATCTTGTACTGACCCTCCCTGTGATGTTATTTATTACGGCTTGTGACAGGGAGTACTTTGAAACAGCAGAGGGGAGAGTTTGGAGAGTAATTTTATTATGTCGTTTTCCTATAAAGATGTGTTTCTTCATGTAATTACATTGTCTCTTCGTGTCATGTATAGACTTGAAAGTTATGTTAATTACATTACATCGATGTCTGTATTATCCTGTGTCGCATGCCACACTGCCAAAATAGCCACATGTTCGCTTATTAAAACCTTACAAACTTCAAAATTATTAAACATGTGGAAATAAAATAAACACACTGAAATGGACTTGCTACAGTAGTTTAGTACAGAAAAACACATTTCAGAGAAAGGTATGTGATGTACATAAGGGAGTTACCATTGTTAAAATTTCCTTGCATAATTAATCAAAATGTTAAATATATACATGTGACACATTTTGCTCACGTAATAGTTTGGGGTAGATACTTGTATGAAAGTAATTTATAATAGGTTCTATTTCTAAAGCTTTAAAAACAACCATGTGTTGGCTGGGTCCCCGCTGCAGCCGGTGGCGTGCACGCCTCTCACCAGCCTCTTACCTCCTCCCTAGCAGGCCCTGGTGACTCCTCGCTTCATGACTCACTACATACACTGGCGACACACTTTATTCGGGCACGGCTAGTCCCACGAATTCGGGTATACCCGGGTGTATTGAGGTTTGTGACTGTTTTCTGCCCGAGTGCATTGAGGTATTTTCCAGGCAGGGATTGAAGCATTTTATTCCCGCTGGCTGCAATACTGCACAGTATATATATATATACTGCATTACAATTCATGAATTTATGCCATCTGGTAGACACGCGAAGCATTGCAGCCTATTAAATCCTAATCATTATCATTTAACAGATCAGCCGCCCGTCAGCCAGGCATGAACCCAGGCTGGGAAGGCAAACGCAACGGGGCTTGTCAGAGGTGAGGAGCGGCGCATTCCAGGTATCTGCCAGGTACATACTGGGTATTTGCTCGAATAAAGTGTGTCGGTGCAGTACTGTGACGCGTCATCCAGCGGGGATACAACGCGATGCGTCACATGGTGCACCAGGGAGCCAATGAAGAGGGGAGATCGCCGGCAGCCTGGGATGAACAGGGGAGGGGGTCGATCCTTCCTCAAGTGCACAACACACACAACATATATACACACAATATATACAGACACACACACACTTGTAGCATGTTGATGGTAAGCGGATCCTTCACTTGGAACAGAAAAAGAAATGTGCGACATAGCCATGTCTTCTCCCCACCCCCGCCCCCCTGTCATGGCCACGCCCACCCGACCCATTTTGGCCATGCCCTGCTGCCTACAGACCGCTGATCAAAGTGAAGCACCGTGCACGCGCTGCCAGGACACATGGCGGCGTGCAGCGAGACATTAGCCTAAGGCCACAGACATGGTAATAACAGCCGCGCCTGCACAAGGAGCTTTTTTGCGTCCTGTCAGGCGAGGCAGCGAGCACGCTTGGGAGGCGGGACAGAGCGGAGGCGGGAGGCGGGGCTAGTCCCTCGT
Source organism: Ascaphus truei (assembly GCF_040206685.1). Classification (NCBI taxonomy): domain Eukaryota; kingdom Metazoa; phylum Chordata; class Amphibia; order Anura; family Ascaphidae; genus Ascaphus; species Ascaphus truei. The sequence continues at coordinate 311,745,388 of NC_134483.1, read as the reverse complement.
TCCCATTGGCTGTTTGTGGCCCTCCACTCCTGTAAGCGCGAAAACTTAGGCCTCGTTCAGGGTGTCAGCTGCAGGACTCGGAGGGAGGGCGTGAGGGAGGCAGTGCTGCAGTTTGCTGGGCGATCTGTGTTTATCCCCCAGCAGACTTTTCAGCGTTGGGGAGGGGGCGGGGTTACACACGGCATGGTAAGTATCCAAATTGCAGTCATGAAATCATTCTGAAGAATGATTTCATTGGCTGCCTTGGTCCCTGTGACGCTGCTGCAGCTCCAAAAAACGAAATTTTCGTTTATTGAAACTGTAGTCAGCTTCAACTCCTGGCTTCGGAGACAGGGCAGTTGCTACCCTGAAAACCAGTATTCAAATTGAATACTTTGTTTCTCACGGCAGCACGCACGGCAGCACGCCCTCCCTCCGAAGCCAGCACCCTGAACAAGGCCTTAAATTAATCTGTCAGCTGCAATTCAGCACGCCTCCGCACGCGCCTGCTAATGCCACACACATACCAGGTGCAGGAGGTAAGTGTGTTGGCTCAACACGGTATTTTTTACCATGTCCAAGGCCTTAGGTGACATTAAGAGGAATTAATACATGTCAAGGGATCTGCAGCATTATGATGTTAGATTGATGCAGTTTCGTCTCTGAGTAACAAAGGAGCTTTGTGCGAGCTTTGCATCACTTGTGTCATAGAACCAGATAAACAGAGTAGTTCAGCAGTAGGGATGTGCACATTTTTTCACAAACCAGGCGAAATGTTGAAGACATTTACAGAACTTGGGCCATGTGACCTTATGTCACATGGTCTTTATACACTGCCATTTTTTGCAAAAATCTGCCAGTCGCACAATTTCTCAGTAATTTGGCAAAAATGGTGCTTTGCAAACTTTCAAAAAGTTCACAGAAACGCCACGTAAGGAAATGTGCAAAGCAAATTTAAAGATTCGCATCTCAATTTGGCAGGATGTTATAGGAGGAAAAAAGACAATCTGCACTGTAATTAATGCAGTTTCACATTGATTTAAATACACCAAATCTAGGCTGACATGAACATCTAAAACCAACAGATTAGCATATTAGCGATAGAAGAAACTCATGTGTTCGCAGTCCGTTAAAGGAGCAGTTTGTGAGTTATTTGCACCAAGCTCAGCTAATGAGTGATATGATCACCCCTTATGTGAAGTAACAGAAGTTACTTTCATATTACATGGTTTTTTTCTGTGCCTCTTGCCACTATTTTCCTCCCTGTTTTTTTGCAGCAGTAATATCCACCAGTTCCGGGTTACAGGAATCTTCATTAAATCTAAGGTGCTTGTTTAATGATGCAGTGTTTCTTATCAGCACACCAGTGCTATTCAGTAAAAGTACTCAGCTGTGTTACAGGTTCCCTATTATCTTAACTGTGTTTCTAAGGGCTAGTTGGAGTCACATATCTGGGGCAAGAATGCAACAACAAATTCCAGTGATTAGTGCCGAGTTACATTGAAGTTTTAAGACAATAACAATGGCAGACATTCTTAAAATTCCCCAATGAATGTGTTCCACATCAATACAGATGTTGCCAGCTTTATTTTATCTACAGATATCACAGAATATCACCACGTTTTTATAAGATTCAATGGCAGAGTAACAAAATATCTCACCATAACGTGCTAGTGGGAGTAATAATACTCGCTACATCTGGATTTCTCCAAAATGTTAAAAATGCTGCATAATTACACAATGAATTGTGTAATCTGAATATAAAGACAATTTGTAACAGAAAGAAAAACCTAATCCTTTAACAAGTTGAAATGAAACTCTGCTGCATATTTCAGGAGTTTAATAGGTATGTTATCTATGCCTTTAACTTACTTTATTTGTGTTATTTTTAACTGGTAAGTGGCCATTTATTATTTCCAACAATAAATATATTTCTCTTGAATCAAGACTGGTAAATGACAAGAAAAGAAATATCCCCATGGCAGGTACAAATTAAATAATGATGTCTTAAATAAGATGAATAAATTGATGGAACCCAATGTATGCTATAATTAAGCTATTAAAAAAGGGAGATCCTTCTGAAAATAAATATTCTGTCTTTAAAAATTGTTATATGTCCTAAATAGCCCCTAACACATTGATATATTCACTATAGTGCTATAGTTCATTAGCCATTGCCCATTGATGACAACCGTCACACACTACTTACACCTGAAAGTGACAAGAAATAACACGATACAGTATTAGAACTTACACAATGAGACTGAAAATGAAACTGAGTCTCCACTGTAAAATGGCAAAGGAATTGCAGGAGAGGAAAAAGTAGTAAGAGTAGCAGCAGTGACACATGTTCAACCTACAGGGAAACGTAATAAGTGAGGAAGCAAAAGGAAAAATATTAAACTTACCACAACTTCAAAACGTTGCTGCCCAAATGACTTCGCTCTTTACTGTAACAAACCAATTCCTGCTCTGAAGGAAATAAACATAAAGCTTGTCACTAGACTTTGTCTTTGTTGGGCAGGGCTAAAACCTGTTCTCTTTGCATAACTCCACCCTTAAATCATCCTGCTGCTCAAATCTTACAAATTGGTTTGCTATAGATTGGTGTTAGCCATACAGTAGGCGCCTCCCTCTGTATGCCTTCGGTACTGCATTCCTTTGGAAATGATTAGATTACAGCATAGCCATGATAAGAAAAAGCAATCATTACCTGTAAGAAATAAACACAAGTGTCCATCATTTACATTGAAAGGTCTTTTGAGAAGACCGCATATAGTCATTGTTTGTAAATACCAGCACGCATAGATTTAAAGCCACTTAAAAGTTTGATTAGTAATTTCTTCGTATCAATGTATCAATGTACTTTCTTCCTCTGTAGCTGCTTTAGTATCTGGTTTTCTACCTAGCAATTTAGGGGACAACTCAATATTGTCCAAAGCAACAGTTCTGCAATTGGTCTAAAACAGCAATTGACTTCAATTGGAGTTTTAGGCCAATAACGATCCGAACTGCAGCTTTTGACTATATTGAATTCACTCCTTAGGTAGCACTTACAGTACATAAATAAAAGCATAAATAGAGGAGCTACAGAAAGCAGCTAACATTTGCCAGATACACACATCTTAGCTAGATTCCTACATACATACTGTACAATATATACACATACAATATACACAATCACACACACCTGATGCTGGGTGCACAAAGACAAAGAAGCATAAACCACAAAAATAATAATATATACGTATCAGGGATCCAGGTGCTAGCAGATACACAGGGAACACCAACCAGTCTGTTAGTTAGATGCACAAAAAGTTGAAGTTCGCAGCACACAAAATAGAAAAAGGATTATTTAATCTTAGAAAGTCATCAGGCAATCACAAAAACTCCAGAGCAACGCATGTTTCAGACCACAAGGTCTTTTCTCAACACAGCGGGGGGTCCCTGCAGTCCCATTCAAACTGCCCTTAAGTACAGCCAGGAGGCGGGCACCCTGTTGTTCCACCTACAACAGGATGTGCCACCCTCTGCTGTCACTCAAGTGCAGTACCAAACGTGAAGGGGAAAACCCCATACCAACTACTGGCACGCCTGTCAAAACCAGGGTTTGCTGCCAGCCCATAGGGTAGAATAGTAGCCAGGTACCCCGCTACACTTGGTATGTGTGGTATGTGTGTATATGGTGTATTGTTTGTGTGTATATATGGGAGGAGAGGAAGGGGGAGGTAGGAGAGAGGGGATGGGGGGAGAGGGATGAGGGGGGATGATGGGGGGTAGAGAGTGAAAATGGGGAGAGAGAGAGTGAGGATGGGGGGAGAGAGAGGATGGGGGGAGAGAGAGGATGGGGGGGAGAGAGTGAAGATGGGGGGAGAGAGTGGAAAGCAGAAAGGGGTGGGGAGGGGTGCATGTGTCCCGGTTTTTACATTTAAAAATATGGTCAATCTGATGGTGATAATGAGGGGGAGAGAGCGGATGAGGAGGGGGGAGAGATGAGGAACAGGGCTGGGGAGGCAGGAGGGACAGGGCTGGGGAGGCAGGAGGAACAGAGCTGGGGAGGCAGGAGGAACAGGGCTGGGGAGGCAGGAGGGACAGGGCTGGGGAGGTAGGATGGACAGGGCTGGGGAGGCAGGAGGAACAGGGCTGGGGAGGCAGGAGGAACAGGGCTGGGGAGGCAGGAGGAACAGGGCTGGGGAGGCAGGAGGGACAGGGCTGGGGAGGCAGGAGGGACAGGGCTGGGGAGGCAGGAGGGACAGGGCTGGGGAGGCAGGAGGGACAGGGCTGGGGAGGCAGGAGGAACATGGCTGGGGAGGCAGGAGGAACAGGGCTGGGGAGGCAGGAGGGACAGGGCTGGGGAGGCAGGAGGGACAGGGCTGGGGAGGCAGGAGGGACAGGGCTGGGGAGGCAGGAGGGACAGGGCTGGGGAGGCAGGAGGGACAGGGCTGGGGAGGCAGGAGGGACAGGGCTGGGGAGGTAGGAGGGACAGGGCTGGGGAGGCAGGAGGGACAGGGCTGGGGAGGCAGGAGGGACAGGGCTGGGGAGGCAGGAGGGACAGGGCTGGGGAGGCAGGAGGGACAGGGCTGGGGAGGCAGGAGGGACAGGGCTGGGGAGGCAGGAGGAACAGGGCTGGGGAGGCAGGAGGGACAGGGCTGGGGAGGTAGGAGGGACAGGGCTGGGGAGGCAGGAGGGACAGGGCTGGGGAGGCAGGAGGGACAGGGCTGGGGAGGCAGGAGGGACAGGGCTGGGGAGGCAGGAACAGAACAAGCTGAATATAGGCACGGACCTTTAATTAGATTGTAAGCTCTTCGGAACAGGGACTCCTTTTCCTAAATGTTACTTTTATGTCTGGAGCACTTCTTCCCTTTATGTGTTATTTATATGATTGTCGCGTACTGTATATTACAGCTGTGAAACGGATGAGGAGGGGGGAGAGATGAGGAACAGGGCTGGGGAGGCAGGAGGGACAGGGCTGGGGAGGCAGGAGGAACAGAGCTGGGGAGGCAGGAGGAACAGGGCTGGGGAGGCAGGAGGGACAGGGCTGGGGAGGTAGGATGGACAGGGCTGGGGAGGCAGGAGGAACAGGGCTGGGGAGGCAGGAGGAACAGGGCTGGGGAGGCAGGAGGAACAGGGCTGGGGAGGCAGGAGGAACAGGGCTGGGGAGGCAGGAGGGACAGGGCTGGGGAGGCAGGAGGAACAGGGCTGGGGAGGCAGGAGGGACAGGGCTGGGGAGGCAGGAGGAACATGGCTGGGGAGGCAGGAGGAACAGAGCTGGGGAGGCAGGAGGGACAGGGCTGGGGAGGCAGGAGGGACAGGGCTGGGGAGGCAGGAGGGACAGGGCTGGGGAGGCAGGAGGGACAGGGCTGGGGAGGCAGGAGGGACAGGGCTGGGGAGGTAGGAGGGACAGGGCTGGGGAGGCAGGAGGGACAGGGCTGGGGAGGCAGGAGGGACAGGGCTGGGGAGGCAGGAGGGACAGGGCTGGGGAGGCAGGAGGGACAGGGCTGGGGAGGCAGGAGGGACAGGGCTGGGGAGGCAGGAGGAACAGGGCTGGGGAGGCAGGAGGGACAGGGCTGGGGAGGTAGGAGGGACAGGGCTGGGGAGGCAGGAGGGACAGGGCTGGGGAGGCAGGAGGGACAGGGCTGGGGAGGCAGGAGGGACAGGGCTGGGGAGGCAGGAACAGAACAAGCTGAATATAGGCACGGACCTTTAATTAGATTGTAAGCTCTTCGGAACAGGGACTCCTTTTCCTAAATGTTACTTTTATGTCTGGAGCACTTCTTCCCTTTATGTGTTATTTATATGATTGTCGCGTACTGTATATTACAGCTGTGAAACGCTATGAACATTAAAAATCAAGACATATGTTAGGTCCGGAAATAATTGGACACCGATACAAGTTCTGTTATTTCAGCTGTATACCAAAATAAATTCAAGTTACAGTTAAATAATGAATATGGGCTTAAAGTGCAGTCTATCCGCTTTAATTTGAGGGTATTCACATCCAAATTGGAGGAAGGGTTTAGAAATTACATCTCTAATATTTAGCTCCCTCTTTTTCAAGGGACCAAAAGTAATTGGACAATTGACTCAAAAGCTGTTTCATGGACAGGTGTGGGCTATTCCTTCGTTATTTCATCATCAATTAAGCAGGTAAAAGGTCTGGAGTTGATTCCAGGTGTGGCATTCGCATTTGGAAGCTGTTGCTGTGAACCCACAACATGCGGTCAAAGGAGCGCTCAATGCAAGTGAAACAAGGCATCCTTAGGCTGCAAAAAAAAAAGAAAATCCATCAGAGAGATAACAGGAACATTAGGAGTGGCCAAATCAACATTTTGGTACATTCTGAGAAAAAAAAAACAACGCACTGGTGAGCTCTGCAACACAAAAAGGCCACGGACGACAACAGTGGTGGATGATTGTAGGATCCTTTCCATGGTAAAGAAAAACCCCTTCACAACATCCAGCCAAGTGAAGAACACTCTCCAGGAGGTAGGCATATCATTATCCAAGTCTACCACAAAGAGAAGACTTCACAAGAGCAAATACTGATGCAGCGGCCGTTATTCAAACACTTCACGCGTCATGTACATCGGAATCCCGATTTGAAACCGCGGGATGAATTCCAGCCTTCCCGCACTAAGATAGCGCGGCGAGAGCAGAAAAATGAATTTTAGTGTTCTGGCTATTAAAAACATGAAATTGACACAGTAGCACAGTACTGTACACATTACAATGCATCCATTTTATTGCAAACGAAGAAACAGAATCCATGAAATTCAAACAAAACATCCGCGATAAGCGCGGGTGCCTGGGGCGATTGCTGTTCCGCATGCAGCATGAATGCGGCCAGAGAACTCAAAATCGGCGCCGTGATGTGTTCGAATAACGGTCGCTGCATCAGTACAGAGGGTTCACCACAAGGTGCAACCCATTCATAAGCCTCAAGAATTGAAAAGCCAGATTAGACTTTGCCAAACAATATCTAAAAAAGCCAGCCCAGTTCTGGAACAGCATTCTTTGGACAGATGAAACGAAGATCAACCTGTACCAGAATGACGGGAAGAAAAAAGTATAGAGAAGGCTTGGAACGGCTCATGATCCGAAGCATACCACATCATCTGTAAAACACGGTGGATGCAGTGTGATGACATTGGCATACATGTCTTACAATGTCACTAGGTCACTAGTGTTTATTGATGTGACAGAAGACAGAAGCAGCCGGATGAATGCTGAAGTGTATAGGGATATATTGTCTGCTCAGATTCCGCCAAATTCAGCGAAGTTGATTGGACGGCGCTTCACTTTACAGATGGACAATGACCCAAAACATACTGCGAAAGCAACCCAGGAGTTTAAGACAAATAAGTGGAATATTCTGCAATGGCCAAGTCAATCACCTGATCTCAACCCGATTGAGCATGCATTTCACTTGCTGAAGACAAAACTTAAGGCAGAAAGATCCACGAACAAAGACAGCTGCAGTAAAGGCCTGGCAAAGCATCACAATGGAGGAAACCCAGCGTTTGGTGATGTCCATGCGTTCCAGACTTCAAGCAGTCATTGCCTGCAAAGGATTCTCGACAAAGGGGCCTATGCAGAGAGCAGCGAATTTAAAAATTGGAGAGTTTCAGAAAAAGTAGCTTTAATGGAGAGTTTTATTCTCCATATGCAGAAATGGGCGAAATCCGCTATTTTTAGCATTACTGCATGTGGAGAATTGTAAAGGAGGAGATTCGCGCAGCTGAAAGGGAGAGAAAAAAAAATCGCGCTTTTTTTTTCTTTCCCTATAGCCGGCTTCTTGCCAACTTTAGTTGGCGGAGAAAATTGACGAAAATCGCGCCAAAAACAGCCGCTAGATGGCGAGCGCGCCTTTCTGAATTTTGCTATTTTTCAGACTGGCGAGATGTAGTTTCTCGCCAGCCGCGCGGCGAGATTTTCAATTGGAAAAAAAAAAATGGCGCTTTTTTCCAAACTTGCCATTTTCGGCTGTTTTTAGCGCGATTTTCGCCGGAAAATGGCGAGATTGTTCATAGCGCTGCTCTCTGCATGAGGCCCAAAGTATTAAAAATGAACATTTTATTTATGATTGTGTTCATTTGTCCAATTACATTTGAGCCCCTGAAATAAGGGGACTGTGTATGAAAATGGTTGCAATCCCTAAACGTTTAAAATGATATTTTTGTTCAACCCCTTGAATTAAAACTGAAAGTCTGCACTTCTATTGCATCTCTGTTTCATTTCAAATCCATTGTGATGGCGTAGAGAGCCAAAATTATGAAAATTGTGTCAGAGTCCAATTATTTCCGGACCTAACTGTATATACATATACATACATTATAAATAAGACTTAAACATGGTACAAAGTACAGGTCATCAGAACAATGAACAGGTCATGGCAGAAAAGAGTAATTAGAAACAAAACAAAGGCAAAAACTAAGAAACAGGAACAAAAAACTTTAAAGTCAGGGAAAAAACAGAAGACATTAATGAATAGAACAAAGAGGAAACAGAAGAGGAAAATATTAAAGAAGATTGGAGCAGCTGTACACCCGGTGGACAAGCAAGGAAACTGAACAGATTGAGAGCGAAGTAGATATGTCAGAGATGTCCCTGACAATGAAGCTGTATAGTTTATTTTATTTATTTATAAAATGTTTTACCAGTGTGGCACTGTTTACTACCCCCCCCCCCCCCTCTCCTTCCTGGGAGATCCACTGCTGTTACTAGTGTGTGTGGTGCAGTACCTGTTAGGCTGCTCCAGGAAATACTGAGTCATCTGCATGATGGTAGTGAAGACCAGGACAGGCTTATGGTGATCTCCGGGTTCTTTTGTTGGTACTTCAGCGCCTCCAGTTATGATGGGCTCCCGGGTTTCAGGACATCAGCTCCCACCACAACACTTCTTACCCCTCCTGCCCAGGAACAGACACCCAAGCAGAGGTATATTAAACAGGGTTTATTGTGCATCACTGCAGCTCTTCATTGCAGCAGAATGGAATCTCCGAAGTCCCAGACTTCTGAAGGGTGCAACCCCGGTAGTAGGGGGCAATGAGTCTTGATAGTCTCCAGGCCTGAGCCTGGGGTGGGCAAGCTTTCCCCTGATGGGGAAGACCGACAGCCCTTGTGCTCTGTTCTCCTCCCAGCACAAGACTGACTAAATTTGAAACTCCCACTTGGAAGTCTGGAATGGGCAGGTTCTTGGACTGTACCCATCTCGGATAGGCTTACATAGGCCATGAGTCACCACCTTACTTCCTTCACTTACAAGTGGAGCATAAGGGGGGGTCACTGGCCCATAGATTAACCTGTTACTGCCCTGAACATACTAGGGGCTTACATAACAGATACACTATTTGGGAAAGAGAGGTATTATGGGACATAACAAATAGATTGCACAGCACCTCCTGACAAGCAGCAACCAAACTTTCATTTTATTTCAATATATCTTCATGAACTTATAGACCTACATGTCTTGAAGATTTATTAAACTCAAGCCAGAAACAATAGTAGAGTAGTATAGTGACTTTAGACTAGGGGTGGGCAGCTCCAGTCCTCAGGGGCCACAGACAGGTCGGGTTTTCGGGATGTTCTTGCTTTAGCACAGGCGGCTCAATTAGTGTCTCAGTCTTCGACTGGGCCACCTGTTCTGAAGCAGGTGTGTCCCCAGTGAATGGCTTGTTGTTGGCCCTTGAGGACTTTAGCTGCCCACCCTTGCTTTAGACACTGAAAATAAGACCGACCCAATCTGTGCAACATTGATAATTAAAAATACGTATTACTCTGTTACGAATGCATGTTATGAACGTGTTTCAACTAACGTACTACTCATTCAATTTTTTCTGCGACTATTTTTATTTACTATATTTATTTACCAGAACTCCCTCCTAATGTCTCTGTACATTCTTCCTACCTACCAATTAGATTGTAAGCTCTTCGGAGCAGGGACTCCTCTTCCGAATGTTACTTTTATGTCTGAAGTACTTATTCCCATGATCTGTTATTATTTGTTATTTATATGATTGTCACGTGCATTACTACTGTGAAGTGCTATGTATATTAATGGCGCTATATGAAGACATACATACATACATAAGATGTGGGTAACCGGTGCATCAAAAAATTCAAGTCCCAATAATAAATAATAAATTCTTTTGTTAGGATCACTCCAATGTTATAGTGAGCAGCAATTAAACACCCTAATAGGGCTAAGGGACTAGTACCTAGTGCGGACAAGCACAATAAACAGTACATAGATTGTCCCATCCATAATAATATAGAGAGTAATAATATGCAAGGAAAACTCACTTTTAACTTCCAGATTTCTTCAGAGGAGCAGTGCCATCGGGTATCCTTAACAGCGTGCAATCCACCAGGCAAGGTAAGTAGAAAGTAGGTAAACAAAGGCAGTGCACTGCCTTTGTTTACCTACTTTCTACATACATACATACATACCCTGTTACACCAGGAAGTAATGCATTAAGAGTTACCTCTCGTTTCCAAGTATGTCCTGGGCAGAGAGTTAAGATGACAAATACATGGCAACAAATACAGTTACATAAGTTAACAGGCTATACATTATATACAAGACATTGCATGCACAGTTAAAGATAATATATATAAGAGGCGTATGTAACAGTTATAAACCAGATTAAAATGTGAGGCTTGGTTTTGAAAGAACTTAAACTGGTGGTGGATGTGAGAGTCTCCTGTAGGTGGTTCCAGTTGTGTGGTGCATGGTAAGAGAAGGAGAAGCTGCCGGATACTTTGTTGAGCCTTGGGACCATGAAGTCTTTTGGAGTCAATTGTATTTACAAACCAAGTAAATAATTTAATGTAGGCACAAGATAATAAAGTTAAACCTGGAGTGATGTGGCATTAGTGGGTAGACAAAAACCCTACAGTGAGGGTGGTAGGGGACAGGGAACACTGTGATAGGGAGTGAACAATAAACAAAGACAGAGGGGGAAAAAATAAAACCAATGGGGGGAGGGTAATCACGCGGACAACGTTTCGGGGAATGACCCATTCCTCAGGTCAAAAGTCTCTCGTGAGAAGAGACTTTTGACCTGTTGGTTTGGACACCGAGCTTTCATGCATTCTCCTCTGGCTGTTTACAGGACTGCCAATTTGAGCTTAAACTCTGTATAGTGATTGCTGGGTGCTGCTCTAGTGGTTGGGGAGACTAGGGACCAGGGAAGTACCTTGTGGTCCTTTAGACCTGAAGGAACAGGCTTGAGGAAGGGGTTATTCCCCGAAATGTTGCTCCCCTGATTACCCTCCCCCATTGGGTACTAATGTGCACACAGTCTTGTCAGTGTTAAAAAACAGTTTGTTTTGGGAAATCCAGTTTTCGAGTCTCAAAGTATGTGTTCAAGGTCGCGGAGGCTATGGCTGTGTGCATATAAGATTGTGTCATCTGTATACATGTGTATTGAAGCTTCCTTACAAGCTGTGGGAAGATCATTGATGAACACCGAGAAGAGTAGGGGCCCCAGAACAGAGCCTTGCAGGACTCCACAGGTGATATTCATGGGGTTGGAGTTAGAGCCCGAGATGGACACATATTGGAATCTACCTGATAGGTAGGACTGAAACTATTTAAAAGCATGCTTCCCTATTCCAGAGCACTGGAGTTTGTTGAGCAAGATAACATGATCAACAGTATCAAAAGCCTTTGCAAAATCAAGGAATATTGAACCAGTGAGTTGTCACCGGTCCATTTCACACTGGATTTCATTGCAAACTTTTAGCATTGTAGTTACGGTGGAGTGTTTGGGGCGGAAGCCAGATTGGAATTGGCTAGGGAAATTTGACTTGGTATAGTAATCGCTTAATTGGGAGTGAACACATTATTCCATGACTTTCGATAGTATTGGGAGAAGAGAGATTGGCCTGTAGTTTGAGACAGTGTTTTTGTCCCCACCTTTTAAGATTGGGACAACTCTTGCAGTTTTCCAGGTCTTAGGGATATGGCCTGCAGACAGGATAGAATGGACTATGAAGCAATTGGTTTGGCAATGGCTGGGGCCCCAAGTCTTAGGAACTTAGCTTGTAGTAAGTCAGGTCCACATTGGCTGCTTAGTTTTAATTTGAGGAGCGCTTGTGTAATCTCCTCTTCGGATACTGGTCAAAATTGTGAGTAGTGTTGGGACGGGGTGGGGCTATATAGGTACTCCCAGGATGAGATTCATGTTTGTGGTTTGGGTTGCGTTTCGGTAATAAGTTAGTGGCACACCACACAAAGTAGTCATTGAATGCATTTGCAATGTCAGTGGGGTTTGTCAGAGTAATATCCCCCTTAGTGATATTACTTGGTTGTTGATGGTTAGAAGGCTGGAATATGTTGTTGATAACCTTCCAGAAGTTAGCTGGGTTTGATGTATTCTGGTGGAGATTGACAGAGTAATATTGTACTTTTGCATGCCTTGTGCACATGTTCCGCAGGTATCAGTAGTGATCGAGATCCTTAGTAGTGCCAGTTACTTTGTAGCTTTTCCACAAGGCATCCCTGAACTGGTAGAGTGCTATAAGGTCAGTTGTAACCCATGGAAAGTGGCCCCCCCGTACCCTTATTCTGCTTTGTGGAGCATGGGTATCACAGAGTTTTAAGAACTTGGATTGGAAATAGTCGAGCGCAGTATCAGGGTCACGAATTAAATCAATTCTGTGCCAAGGGCAGTTGGTAAGGTCATCCAGAAACTGTTGTGGGTTAAGGTATCTAAATGTTCTAGTTAGAACTTTAGGGATTGATTGGGGTGGTTTAATTTTCCTTACAAAGTACACTATTGCATGGTCACTGAAAATGTCAGGAAGGATGCCAGAGGATTGGATTCTGCTGGGATTTGGGGAGAGAATCCAGTCTAGCAAGGAATGGTTGTGATATTTCAGGTTTATCCGTGTGGGTTGGGAAATGAGTTGTTATAGGTTAAGTGACTCTAGTTGTATCTGGATTTTGTGGTTTTTAGGGTCGAGCCAATTGAAGTTGAAATCCCCAAGAACTAGCAGCTCACTCTTCTCATTCAGAGAAGAAATGGAGCCAAGAAAATGGGTGATATCAGTCAGGGACTGTAGAGGGGCTTTAGGGGGGCCGTAGATGCCAGCAACCAACTTAGAAAAAGGGAGGCAGATTCTGCCAACTAGGATTTCAAAAGAGGGTGGGCATGGGGGACAATTTAACAGTATATTGACACTTGTGCTTATAGGTTTAACCATACTATAAAAGCTTGAACAATCTACAGTGCCCAGCTAAAGTGGTAAAGGTACTTGCCAACTTGCAAATGAAGCTGTCATGGCAAGTAAGGTCCCAATCCCCTAATATGGAACACACCAGAAATAAATGGCCCTTATTCTCTGGAGGTGTGAGGATTCGCCATCCTGATGGCCGGAACTCACCTTCTCAGCCTTCTACATCTGGCACTCAAGGGTTGCGGCCCCACGGTGGTTCCATTACGTGCAAGCGGGCGACACGCAATCAGCTTGCCTCTCCGGATATGTCCCCAGTCTCCGCGCCGAAGACGGACATGCGCGGTGTGTGAGTGGCACACGATCGAGTAACCACCTCTTGACATCAGTGACGCGCTAACAAAACACAAAACCCCAGCAAGCTTTTTTGGGAACCCCTAAGCCCCCACAAAATATATATATGTATATAAGTGTCAAAAAGGAATGCTATTGAGCATGGCATATGTATACAGACAGAGAAGCCCAATGCTACATCCAACATGACAAAAATACACAGTAAAATACTTATATATATATACTCTTGAAAAAGGGTCATTTAGTTTAAACTTTTGGCCAAAGCATTGTAAGCTTGCAAGCCACGACAAGGCAGACACCTGTTCGCAAATCCTAACACAACCAGATAAAATACTAATTGTGACACCACGTTAGTGGTGTATTTGTTAAAATCTGGTTGTGGTAAACAATATATAGGAAGGACCATCAGGTGTTTAAAAGTTTGCATACTTGAACACTTACGCTTGATCACCAAAAAAGATACTAACCATCTAGTGTCTCAGCATTTCACTAATTGTAGTTTGGGCAACGTGGACAATTACTCATTTTTGGGTATAGAACACGTGCCATGTCCAATCAGAGGAGGCAATAGATTAAATATCCTAAATAAAAGAGAACTATATTGGATTTTTACCCTACAAACACGCATTCCACATGGTTTAAATTCAGATTGGGATATAGGGCCCCTCCTTTTGACACATGAAAATGCTTTTCCAGTACAGTATGTCTCAATTGATACATCTTATAGCAATGTACAGGATATCATAATAAGGATAAAATGTTATTGATGCATTTTTAATAATAACTTTATGCCTAAACAGTTAGTACTATTGGTACTACAGTCTCAATTCAATTTTTGAACCCCGGTCGTATACAAATAGCACTCCAGAAGGTAAGTGTGTATTCACCTTGATAAAGGGCTATCTATAGTCCGAAACGCGTTGGTGTTTGTTTGTTTTTGATCCATTAAATCAGCTTTAATTTTCATTGTGGGAACGCATCCTTGTCGTTATTTTTTGGCTTTGCCAGCACTGGATGTAGTGCTCCGTTTTTTCCTCTCCTTTCCCTCATCAGAAACATTTTTTTGGTTCAAGATCATTTTTAAAAAGACCCCCACCGCTCCCTCCCCCAAGTGTCTCTTTCACTCTCTCCAGCCAGTGTCACACCCCCATGTCTCTCTTTCACCCCCCGCCCCTCTGCCCATGTTTCTTTCACCCCCCTCCTCTGCCCATGTCTCTCTTTCACCCCCCCCCCTCTGCCCATGTCTCTTTCACACCTCCTCTGCCCATGTCTCTTCACCCCCCCTCTGCCCATGTCTCTCTTTCACCCCATGTCTCTCTTTCACCCCCCCCCCTCTGCCCAAGTCTCTCACACACACACACACACACACACACACACACACACACACACACCATTCACACACACCATTCATTCTCTCACACACACACACACACAACCATTCACTCTCTCACACACACACACACCATTCACTCTCACACACACACACACACACACACACACACACACACCATTCACTCTCACACACACACACACACACCATTCACTCTCAAACACACACACACACACACACACACACACACACACACACACACACACCATTCACTCTCACACACACACACACACACACCATTCACTCTCACACACACACACACACACACCATTCACTCACACACCACACACAAAATTCACTCTCTCACACACACCACACACCACACACATGGGACGGGGGGGAGGAGGGAGGAAAGGCCTGTGACCAAGCAGGCGGCTTCCCACCATGAGCCAACCCGACCACGCACCACCACCACTAACCCCATTCTCCTCCCCCACGCCAATCTACCGCCCCACGCGGGCAGCCAAGGGAGCGCCGGGGACCGAGGGGGAAGGAACACCCCCGCACCACCACTGCCCCACTCCATCCCGCCCCACCACCACTGCCCCGTTCCACCCTTCCCCCCGCCAATCTCCCCCACCGCGCGGGCAGCCAAGGGAGCGCTGGGAACAGACAACCGCTCATGAGCAGCTACAAACACACACTTTTACACTAACCCGTGCAGAGAAGGCTTGACTGCTCAGCACCAAAAAAAAAAAAGGTCTTGGCAGCTCCATCGCGCATCACGCCCAATCAGCTAGAGGGATTTTTTTGTTTTATTTTTGCGAGCAGGGGATTTTTTTTTTTTTGCAGAGCAGGGTAAATTAAACTGGCCACGAGCCAATATCCACTCGCTCCTGGCGAGTGGGCGACCGGGTTTGTCGAGCACTGCTTATAGGTACTGATTCATCAGAGGCTTGGAATTGACAGTCTACATTCTGGAAGCTGGTCTGCTGATCGGTGGAACATAAACGATGACCGTGCTGTTTGTGAGCCCTGGCTTCGGCTAGGTTGCAGGTGAAATTGGGGGGACTGAGAATAGAGGAAGGCTGGTG